>NW_027282612.1:55000-57500 GCF_046629955.1 Centroberyx affinis | reverse complement strand
CAAGTTGAAGCCATTCAAGAAGGCCAAGAGCTGTGACATATGCAAGCAGGCCATCACCAAGGAGGGCCTCATCTGCAAAGGTGAGTGGCTGCATGGGCTGCATGTTTCCCTTGATTAGAGAAGCTGACTGGTGATCAGAAGGTAGCTGGTTCACTCATTCATGAATTCATTCTCTTTACCTGTGTATGCCTATTCAGGGTTGCAGGGGGGTGGAGCCTATCCCAGCATGCACTGGGGCAGAAGACAGGGAAACACAGAGAAACAGATACTTACATTCAATTTAGAGGCAATTTAGAGTCTCCTGTTCAACTGATTTGTATGTATTTGGACTGTTGAAGGAAACTCACATTAAACCTCTGCACTGCTGCATCTAACCCCCAACCCTGCTCAGTGTAGAAGACTGAGGTTCCCAGATCTGAATGTGTGTATCTGTATGAATATGCAGTAAGACATCAGTGAAAAAGAGCATCCCCAGCAAGCATTTTGACACTGAACATATGTTAATACGGCCTGTGTAAATATAGTGCAATGTGAAAGTTGAGAGGAAGTCTGTAACTGTCCACAGCTGCTACCTGAATGGGTTTGTCAAACTGGGACCTAAATATCTTTTAGATATCAGTTCAAAATGGTTTGTCCAGTACTGTGACGTCTTTTCCTTGGATTTTCTGTTGGTGAAGTTTGAGTTTCTGTAGGTGGCGCTCTTTTCATTGTCTGTTCAGCTGTGGTGGCTATCGCTGCTCATGCTAACTAAGATTTTCCCAGGAAAGACGTACCAGACACCGGCTGTTTAGAACAGCAAATGTAAAAACTTTCATGAACTGGATATAGGTTGAATCACTAGGGCTGCAACTAACGATTATTTTCATTGTCGATTAATCTGTCGATTATTTCCTCGATTAATCGATTAGTTGTTTGGTCTATAAAATGTCAGAAAATGGTGAAAAATGTGGATCAGTGTTTCCCAAAGCCCAAGATGATGTCCTCAAATGTCTTGTTTTGTCCACAACCCAAAGATATTCAGTTTACTGTCATAGAGGAGTAAAGAAACCAGAAAATCACATTTAAGAAGCTGGAATCAGAGAATTTTGACTTATTTTTCTTAAAAAATTACTCAAATCGATAAATCGATTATCAAAATAGTTGGCGATTAATTTAATAGTTGATAACTAATCGATTAATCGTTGCAGCTCTATGAATCACTATTGTGTTACATCAATAGGTGATACAGGGCAGGAAAAACCAACATTTATTTATATGAAAATGTTGAGCTTTATTACTTGAAACAGGTCTGTTTGTCCACAACTGTCATTTTAACCGGGGATGGTTTGCTGAGCATGGGTGCTTGTCTAAATCTGTCTTTAAGTCTATCTGTCCATCTGTCTTTGTGTTTGTCTGTCTTTATCTGTGTGTATGTGTTGTAATGTACAGTATGTATGTAAGTCTATGTGTCTCTTTGGTTTGCTCCCCCCTATAAGCCCCTGCCTCTCCCTCTCCCTCCACAGCCCAGTCACATGTTTTCAATTCTAATTTTAGAAGAACTAAAGGTTTTATTGTCACTCCAAGGAAAATCCAGGGGATATTATGGCAAGACGACTCTCGGGCCGCCTCGGATTTCTCCTTTTCTCTCCTCTTTTCTCCCTCCTTCTCCCTCTCTCATACACTTGTCTCACTTCTTCCCTCTATCTTTCTCCTCTCCCCTTTCTCCTCTCTCCCCTTTCTCCTCTCTCACAAACACAAACGTAACCTCTTTAGCGCAAGCCGAGTTGACAAACATGCACAGAAGCCCAGCAGTAGGAGATCGGGCCTGTATGAGGGCTTTGGCTGAGGATTTGCTGTTAAAATTAGCATGGCTGCTACTGCATTAGCCCAGATAAGAGGGAAAAGAGGGAAAGGGAGGGGGGGGGTGCAGAGCGAGGCAGAATAGGGAGAGCGAAATTGGGGTATAGGGGGATTGGGAGATAGACATGGAAAACAATGGAGGCAGAAAGAGGGAGAGTGCAAAGGCGAGCACAGGAGAATTACTTTCCCCTTCATCCCTCCTTTGTTCATCATCCTCTATGCTAATATACAGTACAGTACAATAAGCTTTCCTTGCCAAATGGCAAATCTTAAAGCTAAAAGTCCAATGGCCTCCTGAAGCACTACAGTATTGGAATAATTTGGTTTTATTCCAGGTTTCTGTGCAAAATGGAGTCCTGTGTGTGTTCTGGTCACATCTTCTTCATCTGGTTATCCTTCCTGTCCTCTGTGGTTACCAGGAAGCGTTGCTAGGCACCCCACAAAATGGCCACACTGGTAGAGGTGGGGGCTTGTGGCCAGAGATAAGATGTGACACTAAGATGATGTGGTGTGAACTCTCTGAGTGGGCGTTTTTATGTCTGTGTGTGTGTGTTGAATGTGTATTTGTGTGTGTGTGTGTGTGTGTGTGTGTGTGTGTGTGCTATATCAGTCATGCTCTAACACAGATTGCATTAATTGCCTGTATGTTCCTGTGATTTAC
>NW_027282612.1:0-50000 GCF_046629955.1 Centroberyx affinis | reverse complement strand
CTCCTTCTATCTCCTCTCCTCCTCTCTCCTCTCCTTCTCTCTCCTCTCCCCTCCTTCTCTCTCCTCTCCTCCTCTCTCCTCTCCTCCCCTCCTCTCCTCTCCTTCTCTCTCCTCTCCTCCCTCACCATCCTCTCCTCTCCTCTCTCCTCTGCCCTCCTCTCTTCTCCTCTCCTTCTCTCCCCTCTCTTCTCCTCTCCCCTCCTCTCCTCTCCTCTCCTCTGGTTTGCCCTGACACTTACCCCCTACCCCTTTCCCCAATAACATCCCCCCGCAAAACCAACATTTTACCCAAATATTACTATAGGAACAAAAGCTATGTGTTCCCAAAACATCCAAGCAAAAAATCTGCCAAATGCCTCCAAACCAGGCAAAGCCATTTGTGGTGACAATTGGGGGAATAACCGGGATAGCCAGAGTCATGAGTCATTCATATTGGTGGTGACAGACGCTGGACAGGAAATGTTTTGAAGGAGGAGTGTGTGTGTGTGTGTGTGTGTGTGTGTGAGAGAGAGAGGCGAGGGGGCGTATTAAAGAGAAAGCGGTGGGAGGGACTGATAAACAACAATATTTGTGAAAGAGGGAATGATTATGTTGAAAGCAGCAGAATAGTGTCTAGCGGTGCCAAATTGATTCTAATCAGAAAGCTTGGAGAGACGGGAATGTTTTGAATTTGGTGAATTCGGTCAACAAATTACAGCTCTGGCATGACTTCTCTCCATCCTAATTCTACTAATGCACTAATCCCTGAAGTTGGTTTAGTTGGAACAAAACATTTACATTAGCTTCATCCAGTGAAGTGACCCCTGATGAAAATAAACAAGGCACAATGTGGCACCGGCACGCTCATTGTTCCAGGCCATAAAATTGTGGAAAAGTAAAGTCTTTGTGCAAACAGGAGTGTGGACTTAGGCAGATACCGGTGCTTTCTTTAGTTGACTCGACGCTGACCTTGAACGGTAAATTTGTCATGAAACACAACGAGCTTGTCGCCAGCGGTTTGCAGTATAGCAGACTCTGCTCCCTCTCGAAGATCTGCGCCGCGTTGATTTCATTTTATGCGTTTATTATTCCAAGCTGCCGCAACTTCCCGTTTTATACTGTAGTAACCAGCACATAAAATGACATCGGTTTGAATGTTTTAATGATAGTGGTGTAAGGTTTTAATGCGATAACTGTGTGTTTCTCTTTGACAGCTATATGGGTCCTAATGATTTGACGATTTAGGGTTTAATGACGGCAATAGTTTCTAAAATTTTATGAGATAACATATGCATCATTTATGTAATTTAGATTAGGTCTCTGCACCATACCACCTGGCAAGAAGTGTGTTAAGGGTGTGAAATTTTAATTATGTTATTTGTGATTCATGTTTTATTTACATTCAGCATAATTTGATCATTATATTGCAGTTTGGAATGAAAAATTCTAACTCAAACATTCTACTGGAAAGTGGTGAAGCTGTATAATGAGGTCAGATATTGTGATGCCTTTCCTCATAGGCTGCAAGGATTTGTAATTATTTGATGATTTAGAGTTTAACATAGGACATTGTTGTAATAAACTTAATAAACACGTATCTGTAATTAGGGATGAGGTTGTAGTCCTCATTCTTAACAGAACTGGCAACATGTATTTTGTGTTTTTCACTTAAAGAGGCATTAAGTAACTTTTACTGACCTCTATTGGTGACTAAGGAATGGCAGCAGCATAGATAGATCTCTGGCCCAGCTTACAGTGGCCTGTTATTGACACAATTAATAAAGGCACATCTTTACGATAGAAACAACTATGCTAACTAATTAGAGCAGAGACCCAACAGAAACGTCTTGCGAAGAGGTAATATATCACCATGCTAAATGTTGTAATAATAATTCTGCTTTGTCATTTGCTTTTTGGGTTGAGAATGAAGCTTTTTAGCGTTTGTAGCTGAAATGTCTTGAGATGCCGGACGTTCGTTCGTAGCAGCGTCCTCCATCATATAGAGGAGGTGGGGTGGGGAGGTTTTGTTTTGTTTTGGGGGGTTTTTTCGCGGTCCCGAAAGTGAGTTTTTGAAAGCCAGAAATGTCAGCATCTGGCAAAGTAATCATTGAGTCATGTTATTGATCAACAAACCTATCAACCCGCCACAGATTTATTACAGTCATTTCACTGGAGCAGTAAAAATGGTACTTGTTGTACCTTTAAACTCCACAAAATATTTTGCTAGTGTCCCTGCAACGCTGTCAGTGAAACCATTATCACTATGGTTCCCTTTCTCAGACTCCTCCTGCAAAACCTTGAAAATCCGTAACCGCATGCGGTTCAATCATTAAGTTTAAAAGCTTATGAAAATGTCTGCACAAAAGATCCAAAAGACAGATGTGCAATAACTTGCCTTGATGAAGAACGGCTAACGGTTTCTGGCTAACCCCCCTCTCCTGTTTTCCTTTCCGTCCGACCGCAGCCATCTCTCTGTAGATGTGTGTTAGTGGAGGCCGCGGCGAGCCTCGGCTCATCTCTGCTGCGATGGCGACGGACGCTCTTCTGCCCCGCGGCGTTCGGTAGATGGACTCCGGTGACCTCGGCGTGTTTGTTACGGGTGTCTATGGCGAGATGGACGCGGGTCGGGGGAGCGGTGTTGTGGCTGGGATGCTGCCCAAGATCTAGCCAAATAGCTGGACACCCAAGATGTGGGTTGGAGACAGAGGCTCTCTGTTACAGAGTCTGGTGTGCTGGTCCCATGTAGGGGCCTCTGGAACTGTGGTTTTACTGGGGCGTTTTCAGTCTTGGTGACTGGAGGTCTTACAAATCTTCATGGAATCCATCAGATGCACTCGGGTGTATATTAGCCTAGATGGTTGAAACTAAAAAGACTAGACTTTCCCACAGACCCTGCACATGTGAAATTCAAACATGGCATTTTTAAGGGGCTTAGATTTTCGATAACTTTACTTATATGGTAAAGTTTTGTAAATACATTTATACTCTGTAAGTAGCCCACTTAATTAAAACCTTCTCAACATACATAATGTGCTTCAAACATGATGATAGGTTAATACACAAGTTAAAATACTGGTATAATCATCATTGTGAAGTGTTTCCCAACCTTTTTATAATTATTTGTAGAAATTCACCTTACATGTTGGCTAGATTTTTATTAAATGCTAACAGGCCAGTACAGTACCCAGGAATAAGAGCACTGTAGAGTAAATTGTTAACAGATTTTCCTCAACATACATTTTACCAATATTACTGTATCCGTCTTCTGGTTTCACCATGTCTGAATTTGAAGATTTTCACCTGCAGTCCCAAGGCAAAATCTATATCAGACTTTTCTTGTCATGTTCAGCACAGCAGTGTGTCCCAGCCAACTGCTGGTGACCTGTGTGTGTGTGTGTGTGTGTGTGTGTGTGTGTGTGTGTGTGTGTGTGTGATCACCATGGCAATTACCCTATATTTCATGGATATTCCCACTGTTTGGGGGTAATTTTTTTGTTTTAGGGGTTCAATTCCCTCTGAGGCCACCCATGCTAAAAGTGTATGCAGTAAGGTCCACCAAATAGCACATGATTAGCATTGTGTGTGTGCAAGCATGTGTGTTTGCACTTAAGCATATGCGTGTGTGTGTGTTTGTTTGCTAGTATTAACTATGATAACGCTGCGTCTGTAATCTCTCTGCTCCCACTTCCCTCTCTCACACTCCATGGAAACAAGCACTCTCATTATTCCTCATGATTTATCCCTGCCATGTCTTGGAAAAAGCCTCCTGGAATGCCGCTGCAGTGGTTTGCGCCGTTCGATGGGCTGGTGGGTTGGAAGACACAGACGAGGTTTGGCAAGGAAAGGTCGGGGCGGAGAGGAATGAAGGGAAGGGGTTAGAGAGACGAGGGAGAGAGGGAGAAGTCTGAACATTTCTCATGTACGCTCCCAATGCTGGAAAGCGCTTTTGTCTTGCCCCGACTTAATTTCATAAAATGCTGTTTACATGTTTGTGCTTTCTAAAAAATACAGTGTGGTCCGTGCCGATGTAGCCGTCGTATAAGTAACGCTTTTTACATGCTGTGCGTGTTGCTGCTGCACTTCTGCCACGGCCGCAAGACAAATTGTTTGGAAAATAGTGGAGTACTGATGCAGGATAGATGCAAGATGGGGGAACTTTTACAGTGCAGCTCAAGTATTTTTGTGTTAAATGCTGGCAGACACCGCACAGAACGCAGTTTTTCACTGTTCTAATAATAATAACATAACACTTGACACTTTGTTGATCCCCGTACAGAAGTTCTCTTTTTGATTTCCTCCGTTCCAGAGAGGTCAGAGGTCGGGGTCAGCTGCAGAACAGCTTTCCTGGAGCTGGTAGGGATTCAGTGTCTTGCACACTTCAGCAGAGCACCTGGGTTCTCTGTGTCGAGGGACAGTCTCTCTAACTACTAGGCCAGTGATTCTCAACCTTTTTCATATCAAGGACCCCTGGTTTAGTCCACATTAGGGCCACAGACCCCCATTTGATGAGATTTTGTCTCTCAAACCCAAATCTGAGAATATTTTTATTGTTAGATATGATTTTGTCCAGAATTCAATGACTATCTGTTTTATAGGTAGAGAGATAACAGAGAAACTATGATCAAAATAATCATTCTTCTACATTCTTTAATCGTGTTAACTTCTTGTAAATGAAATAATGCTGAAGTTTAACAATTCATCAGTTTGCTAGGGACCACCTGGAACCCACTCAAGGACCCCTGGTGGTCCCCGGACCCCACGTTGAGAACCACTGTACTAGGCCACCCTGCCACAATATTCAGTGCTTTCAAAGTTCAACAGCAGCACCTTTGTTTTTGAGCGGTAGCTATTGAGCGTAAAAAAAAACTTTGCGACTTGTTTACTTATCACTGTTGTCAGCTGGAGCCGAACAAAGTGTTCTGTTAATCAGGCTTTTCCACTTCCTGGGGTTGTAGATGCTCGCAGATCTTGGACCGGGACCAGGGGTAAAACAGGACAACGAGGAAATGAGTCATGGTCGCAGTCCAAGAATAAAATAACAGAGGGTGTGAGACACCTAAAAACAGCCTCTATCTTTTTTGCACAGAAAAGCTTGCTCTCATAGACTCTATGCTTCACAGTCTGTCAGCAAAAAAACGTTTTTTCAGGAAGTAAAAAGTTGCCTGTTACACTTTGTTTTGACTAGCCTTTACTTTCTGTACTGTGCCAGTTATAATTCACTACCAGAGTGAGAGAAAGTTACTTTTAAAAGTAATTAGCTACTGTACTGTGTTACTTACCTTAAAAGGTAACTAGTTACAATACAAACGTAATCTTTATTCTGAGAAACACGTTTGAGTACTTTTGTCTCATTTATATTAAGGATATTATATTGGATCTTTTCAATTAGCAGCATGTTTTCTGCACAAGATGCCACCAGATTTTCACTTTTTACTACTTTTTTAACTGCTACTACTTTTTATTTTTTTAACAAATTAAATGAAAAATAAAAGTTTTATTTTAAAAAGTAACTAATAACAGATTACAAGACCGAAAAAAAGAATGTGTTAAGATACTAGTTACCACAAAAAAGTAATCTGAGTTACTGCCAACACTGGCCACTACCTCTGTGGATTAACAGGTTTCTCAGAACCTTAAAAAGCCCTGAGTTTGGAAAGTGTGTCCCCATTCCAAGGCTGTGAAGGGTTTGAAGCAGATTCGGCAATCCAGTCACATGCTGCGCTTCTATTTATAGAAGATCTAAAGGTTCTTTTGTCATGCCAAGAAAATCCAGGGGATATTATTGCTGTGAGACGACTGAGACGGTGCCATTTCATCTCTAGTGGCTCGAAATCCCCGTCTTTCAGGCAGAAGCGACTCACTGCTTACCTAACATGAGCACTGATGGGCTAAAACCAGCTAAGCATTTCGAGAAAGGACGCTCTGCCGAACTCTGACACTGACGACTGAAGACTCTGTACCTGTCCCGCCACATGTGCTTGCAGGTCATATAGTGTTGTGACTTTATGGGACATTTGTGGCCTCTCCGACCATTAATGCACATTCCAAGCTTGGCTAAGCCTGACCATAACATAGAACTAAGCTGGGCCTCCTCCGGTGCAGAATCTTGAGGTCAAGGGGTTTTGAGGTCTAGGTTTTAATCCTGGCATCCTAACATTTTAATCCACATCCTAACATGCGGATGTGTGAAAAGGGGGTGAGGCCTTTTAATTAGACCCCTAGCAAATGACATGGTCTATAAACTGCAACCCAAAAGCTCTAATATTTCCTCAAGACTATGTACGCCACTCTGCATGTGGGAGGGAGAAGAGAAGTTAGAAGTGAAACCAAACCATGAAAAATGAAGAAAAGGAGCTTATGAAATGCCAGATGATGGAATTACAATGCATAGATATTGCTACTGCCAAGTATATTCAATAACTTTCAGGATCTGTACCTGCACCGGCTTCCACGACTCCTATTTAGTGTCTCAGTGAGTGTTGCAGAAGCTCTTTTTCCTTCTAAGGCTCTCCTTTTTTTATCTGCTTTATCTTCCAAAGGGGAGAAAGTGGAGCAAGACCAAAAACACAGTACGACGTGCATGCAAGCAGGGATGAAGAGCATTCAAGAATGTTGGCATGGAAAAGAGAGTAACCATCCAAGCATGAAAGTGAAAAAGGTAGAACAAGAGAGAGAGAGAGAGAAGGAGAGAGAGAGAGAGAGAGAGAAAATGATGAGACACACACACACGCGCGCGCACACACACACACGCGCGCGAGAAGCCAAGCCTCCTCATTCCTCGGCAGCCCGCACAGAGGCGAGTCTGTTTCCCCGGCGCAAACACGTCACATCAAAGAGCCGTCACAGCACGTCTCCATAGCGACGCCCTTCACCGGTATAGATGCGGCGCGGTAGCTGGAGATAGCGCTGGCAGACAGACGGTACGGGAGGCCTAATAACCGGGTGCTAGCAGATGACTGATGGTCCAATTTACCCCGGGCCCTCGTCTGGAGGTCAGGAGCTAAGTTCACCCAGAGTGCGCAAAAACCCTGCGGGAGAGTGGCAAATATTTTCCTCTCAAGAATTTTACAAAAACCGGGGTCTGGGGGTATCTGCCGACTCCAAGTTTATGCTCTTGCCCCGCTTTGCTCTCCAGTCAAATATCACGATCTTGTGCGATTGTGGAAATGTTGCCATGTACACGGAAATATGCGCATCCTTGTATATACTAGCTGGGTATAAATGGAGCTGTGTCCCCAAGAGGAAATGTTTGGGAAAAATCCAATTTAGCTGTCTTTTCGTCCGTTGAATTTTTACAACGAATGGTCTGGCAGCAAGTCGGTTGAGAGATATTAGAGTTTTATGTTAGAATATACTATTTGGGCTCAACTGTATACGATTCAAAAAAGAATTGTGTGCAGGATCGATGCAGGATGAATTCATAAAGGTCTTCTTCTGTGGAATCATATATGATTCTTATATTAATGTACTTCCCAGGTAAAGTAATATACTCAGTTCTCACATAATATTGCATTTTTTTTATATCAAGATCGAAACAGTGACTTGCATGAAGACAGAAAAATCAAGTTCGTCTGTGCCTCTGTCGGTGCAAAGCAGCCTCTCTCTCTCTCTCTCTCTCTCTCTCCCTCTCTCCTTCAAGCGTGTGTCAACAGCTACAGAGACGGGAATGAGGAAAAAGAGGGAGGAGAAAAAAAAACGAGAGGAAAACAGACAGAGCGGGTTAGCGGAGGGAGGGAGGGATACAGAGGGATATAGTTACTGTCGGCCCCCGGACGGCTTTTGCTCTCTCGTTTTGGGTACCGGAATCGCAAGGAGCCCCAAGCCACTTTCTTGGCCTTATATAGCGTGTTTCAAAACTTCTTGGCAGCTGATAGAGGAACAAAAGCCAGCAGTATAAAAGAGTGTATCCTGGTCAAGTCCAGAGGCGGCACACACGCACACACACACACGCACACACACACACACACACACACACACACATATACACAGAGTCGACTTCAGTGGCTCTCTGGCACGCGTTTGGGATTACTTCTGTTGTTTTGAGCGAGAGGGGCGGAGGAGGAGAGTGTCTCTATTTGGTACTCCCTCTCTCTTTCTCTCTCTCTCTCTCGCTCTCTCTCGCTCGCTCTCTCTCTCTCTCTCTCTCTGGTCTTCGGAGGCCTGGAGGGGGGTGTGAAGGCAGGGAGAATGCAGAGGTAGAAACAAGACAGAGGGGGAGAGCAGAGAGAGCGTGAGAAAATACTGCCACCGGCGTGCAGGTAAGAGATCTAGCTAGACCCATGGACTTGATAGTGGTATATTCCACCTGTGGTTTGGGGTAGTTGGCGTGTTGAATTAGCACAAAAGAGATAAGATTTACCACAGAAATAATCTACTGTGGAGTTTTAAATTGCTTAATCTTTGCATACTTTCACAGCTTAAAATGAGTCTTCAGTAACAGGACCTCGAATTCAGATCAGCTGTGTTTTGTACTTACTACTCTGCGTGCAACAGGGGATTTACAAGTGCAGACGGTTGTATATTTGTGTCAAACTTTTGGATATCTGCTCAGCCAGTCTAGTGAAAACGCTGTGCCCCCGCATGTTTTTGGATGTAAGCTATTCTGCCACACACTCATGGGAAAGCTGCTCCCATGGGAACGGGACAGGGTTCATTTGAGTTGCTCGCCAGCCTTTCATGGCCCGACTAGTAGTGATTTGTGGTGAGAGAGAGTCGGAGAGAGAGAGAGAGAGAGAGAGAGACTGGGAGCAACTGGTCAACGCAGCAGGCAGACACGTGTTTTCTCTCTCAGCGGAACCAGCGTCTTCTTCTGACAGGCAGAATCAGAGGCAAAGTAGAGCAATTGGTCAAGCAGGATGTTTCTGTGTGTTTCTTTCTTTCTTCCTTTCCCTCTTCTCTCATCCGCCGTCATTATCTCCATGCTACCGCTTCTCTTTGCCTTCCCTCTTTGCTTTTTTTTCTCACCCTCCTTCTCACACTTTGACTGGACGTCTTTGAGAGAGGATGCAGACGGATGATGGCGATCATGCACCTTTGACCCTGAGCCAACACAAGGGTGGCAGTTAAACATGAAACGGTCAAGAGGTCGCGAGGCTTGTATGTCCCGTCTCCCGCTAAAGAGTCAAAACAACAGAAAGGAATTCAGTTTTATTATGGCACTGGAATTAAATGCTTTTCTTTTAAAGATATGAACGTACGGCTTCGACAGGCTTTTTCTTTCTGTGTTACCAGAAGAGCCTCTTTGCATTGTTCGATATTGGAGTTTGTGGCATGAAATTGCACGTCAAACTACTGACTCTTCCTTTGAACCAATCCATCCCTCGAATAATGATTTATCCTTACCTATCTTTCGCTTAAGACCTTGAACCTGACGCTTGCCTCCGGGCATCACACCTCTCAAATGCTTTTCATTGGCCATGAGCCTCAAGAGAGAATCCTCCACCACTTTTCTTCACCTTGCCCAGAAAACCTCTTAAACTGCCAAAAGAGCCTTAAATCATGTCTCCCCCGTGCCTCATAACATGAAGATGTTTTCTGAGAGTGATGTTTATGGAATGGCTGCTTTCCCAATAGATCTATCCCTCTTGAACTATTTGTCTCTTCCCTCTGTCTCTTCCATGCCTTAATAACATACCTAGTTTCCCTCGGGACAGTTCAGTACAGCCTCATCTTTTGACACATCAGAGCAGTGAAACCGTGGCAACCTTAGAGGACTCTCTTGAGGAGAAATAACATCAATTAAAAAAAAGAAAGAAACTTTTGAAAGGCAAACTTGAGTTTAGAGTAAGACGACTGCCTTTGAGGTTAAACAAATTCCAATTCCTCCCACATTTGTTTGTGCAAATAATTTCTGTTTTCTTGTGTCGCACCTCCTGTTCCTTTTTCAGATTTTATTTTAAGACTTTTGGTTCTACTGCAGTCTTTCATGAGTGCAGCACTCAAAGTGAGAGTGTGACCGTTTAACTGTGAAAGCTGCGAGGTCCTCCAGTTAAGTTGGCTCCAAAGTACGTGTTAGGAAGTGTTATAAAAGCAGTAGTGACCGGGGTGGATAGCACTTAACATGCAGCCACACAAGAGGCTGAGTTTAATTTGAGGGGCGGCTCAGCGTGAATTAGAGAGAGACCGGACCTGCCCACCAGCTTATTCCTGAAGCAAAGTGACAAGCTGACAAGGGAAAACAAAGAGCAGAGTTTGGCCATCATTTCGCAGCGTCAAAGAGTGTCAAGTTAACTGGAATTCATTTGACTTAATGAAATCACACAAACACAATCTGTTTTTTAGACTTCTAAGAAAGGGAGACGCAAGCGTAATCTGAGGCTTTGACACGAGTAATTGCAGTGAAAAAAACGCAACTTGGCACAAGAGTAGCTTCCCTCTGAGCATCTTGCATTCACCCTCCTTACTACTAGCAGACCTACATATTATTGCATGCGCCTGTATGTGTACCATTGATTTTGGCTTGGCGTGCTCACAGTTTTTTTCTTTATTCTTGCTTAACGGTGCTATTAGTGGTGGAACGAGAGAACGCATCCTGTGGCCACCTCTAATTAAACATGACCTATGACTGATAGCCGAACACGGTCCGGAACAGTCCGAATCGGCACCGTCCAAGTTCAGCTCTGTCCAGTAATGATGAAAACACGCTTGTTTTCAAGGCCCGGGCAAACAGGCGTGGAAGTCCGCCCTTTGAAGTATTACAAAAATGCAGAAGTTGTTATTGCAAAGGCGTAATTGAATCCCAATTGGATTCAAGTTCTTGCAGGTCAGGTGAGTGTTTGGTTTTAAAAGTGTGCCAGACATTCAAAGTCTCCCACATTCGAAACCCCCATTAAATGACCTAATGTGTACACTGTACGCGGTCGTGCCCCTCTTGCATAAAACTCCAAAGCGGCCTTTCAAATTGGAGGTTTTCAACCTGTGTCCAAAGCGAGCCACAATTGCACATCTGATATTCATCATTTCCTTGTTTAATGGGGTATTTTGTCGTCTGTAGCTTACAGTGATTTGGTCGTAGCCATACAAGGGATGGAGCAGCCGAGCCAGACCCGCTCACCGCTGACTGTGGTTTGACCATGATCAAATAGCTGGTTCCTCCAATGATCCATGGTCCTTGGCCTCTTGCGCTTCCACTTTATGAAGTTCCTTTGGCACTGAGGCGTATAGGAATGTTGGTTTTAAGTTGAAATAATGTCAGTGCCTGAGTTGGGCACAAAACTGAGCTTATTAGTAATCAGAACAGTAGAAATAAGAAGGCAATCTACGTTCATGAATCTCATTGTAAAAAACCTCTCGTATGTAGTGGTATATTTGCATAGTGGTTTGTCTGAACCATTTAGAGTAGAAGTGAGCGCCTGTGCCTGTTGGTCAATTTTTATGCTTATTTATGGTGTGCTAACCATGTGGTAGTGATTTTGTTTCTCATGCGAAAAAAATTACCCCTTCTTGTGTTATCCACAAGATTTAGCTGGTGGATTCTTCACAAGACGACTGGGAACTTGTTGCCTGGTAGATTTCATAATGTCGAGCAAGCGTTCAAAGCGCCCCAGCAGCGAGAATGGCTTCAAAGCGTTTCTTTCGTGGTCTTGTCACTAGCTCCACCATCACAGGATGGTTTTGATGTTGTGGGAAGACCCTGTTTGTGTTTGGCTACTGCCTGTTGATGGATGCCAGTGGAAACAGCTGGCAGGCAGTATCTTCTTCTTTAGAAAAACAATTATTTCGACTTTGTGTATACACACCGCTGTTTCCCCCCCAGAGTTTTATTCTTGGCAGGTTGGGAAAGCCTCTGAAACAACATTTGGGCCATCGTGGGACACTAAAACTCTCAGGATAATGAAATTCTGTTAGGTGGGTTAAGCAGCTCCCTAAGGCATGGTGACACACCCCAACTATTCAAAGGTAGAGGAAACTCTGATACACACGCACGCACACACACGTATATACACAAAAGATATGAATGTCAAAGAGTTCTGTTCCAAAATGGGATATCCAAAAAAGTGGGACCTACTTTTACACAATTGATAGCACAAAATCTAAACAAATTATGGAAGTTTTTGAAAGATATTACATAACTTAGGTCCTTGGCTGACAAACTGAGCACCTTTACAGACTGAATCTTCTATTTTTAGGGATACTGAATGATGATCCTCGAGGAATGATTGTTTTTTAAATGGATATATAGCGTTTTGGACATGAAATATTCCCATGCACAGAGCTTTCTTTCACATTTTGTTGGCAGCATTCAGCGTGAGTTATTTGATTTGCCATTATTTTACTGCTACTTGATTTAACTCTCCTTGTACGTTCTACAGATATTATTTTAACTATTGACGACATCATGGGACGCTGCCAGCACGCTTAGCCAGCAACACACTGCCACCCAGTCGAATATAGTTCGCTACACACTTGACATCATGTCGAAATGTCAAAGCGGGAAGGAACACGCTTTCCCCCCATCGCAGCGCTGCGCGGATTTATTAGCTGTCCAAGTAAAATAGAAACCCAGCCGATGTATAAATCCCTCCAAAGCGCTGTTCGAGCTGCAGTCCTTATTTGGCCCCCATTTTGAAAGTGAAGAATTTACTTTCTCAGGCAAGCTGCCATTAGCGCTGCAGTGGCTCTTGTGTGGGCAGGAGGAGTGCTTCAGGAATTTTGAGTGTGGTCGAACCAATGGCAGCCTTTTTTATTGGAGCCAATGAGATGATTTATGCACAGTGGCAAACGCATGCTTTTTCCCATCAGTTAGGCAAAGCAGATGAACAAAGATCAGAGTTGGTTATTGCTCGCTTAGAGAGGTAAAAAGGACAGAAATCGGTGGAAATCTTGCAGCTCGTCCAAGGTGGGCGAATCAACAAGAACCAAAAGAATGAAAAAAATTCAGCTGCTCTTGGAGAACAACTGACAAAGCTTTAATATTAAAGACCAACTTTTCTCTTAGAGGGGTAAACCATGCAAAAGGCAAACACTTTTCCAGCATTCTGTGTATCACAAAGGAAATTATATCTCACCTGCACAAAGAAGTAATTTGCATCCCTTCTTTCTGTGTTTTTATCATTGTACTTTTGCACTAAAACTTAAACACTAGAAAATGCAATTCCCTCCTCATCTCTTTAACAAAGTGAAAACAAAGAGGGGGCTGAGCAAGCAAAACTTATTTCTTTCTTGGCTATCAGGCGAGAGAGGATGAAACTTGTCCCGGCCTGTTTGAAGTGTGTGAGAGTGAAGGGGAAAGTAGTTCATTACTATCCCGCTTGAACTGCAGTGCTTTAACTCATTATACAATGATTCAACTCAGTGGAGCGGGCTTGACAGTCATGCTTTGATATTCTCCCCTCTCGATTTCCATATAAACCCACTTGAGTACTCGAGCAGCACTTTTGGTGAAATCGTTAAAGCTCTCGCTGATCCTGCGCTTCTCGATGCGAGGAGGAAAAAAAAAGATCAAGCGGACTGAGAGGGGAAGCTCGCTGAAACAGTTGAGACTCACCTGAGACATTTGACCTTTTGCAGCGGGTAATTCAACAGCGTCCCGCCTCCGCTCACCTCCGCTTGCCCCCTAATGAGGCCTCTCGGCTGGGTCGAGGTTGTGGAAGGGGCCCCCGGTGGCTCGCTGGACTCCTTGTTCTGGCTCAGTGGCTTCCCAGACGCCCCTCGTGACTCCGTGAGATTATAAGCCCCCTGTTTTACTCGCTTAAACCCACTCTCTCTCTTTCTCTCTCTGCTGGAGAGTTTTCTTTGTGGTCTGCTGGTCATTTTACTGGGAAGTCATTGGGAAGATTCACTGAAGCTCACCCAGAAGTCAGAGAAAAAGGTCAACATTCTTCGCTTATTTGAACTGGAATTGCAGGCAAAAATCATGAGAGAGGTGAAAAAGAGCAAAAACATCAAGCTATTGTTTGTGAGCATGAACACAGCAGTGGATACTGAGTTGCAGTATCCGTCAGATGAAGTCAATCCTAAATTATCAGACTAGTGATGTTCTCAAATTGGTCTAAAACGTTTGCATTTGAGCATGAAGACAGTAGAGATTATCTACATTTGGGTGAGGTATAACATTCAAACTGTGAATGATTTAGAGTGACAAAACATGAAACATGAAAAACATTCAAGATAGCATGATTCTTCATTTGAAGTCTTCAGATGTAAGTAGTTTCACTGCTATAGAAGATAGATGCAGGCAGATATAGACTGGAAGACACACAGGCAGGCAGGTAGACAAGGAGGCGCGGATCTCTGACTTTTTTTGCATTAATCCCCTACTTCTCTTTGTTTTCCTCCACCGCTCTCGCTATCCAGCATAATCAGGCCTAGAAAGTAAAGTGAAGTGAACTGGATCAGCTTACAGAACTGGATCAGCTTACAGATTTTGAGATGGGAGAGATGGAAGGGGGCAAAAACACACAAAGATGGCTGAAGCGCAGGTGTGAGTCTGGCTCGATGCAGGAGTGTGTGCCAGGGCCTCTCGGAGATTTTCACCCTTTTATCCGTCTGAGCTGGTTAAAACCACGTGAAGCCTGTCTTAGTCTGGTTTCCAGCTCCGCCAGCCATATATGGATGGAGCCAGGATGGCTGTTGTTCGCTTGCTTTGTTGCACTGCGATGTGGTTGGGATGTTCAGACCGAGACACGGTGTATGAAGGAATGTAAGATCGTGTGACTGTGGAGTAGGTGCCTGTGTTTTCTCTCTGTCTGCTGCTCTGTCTGTCTATTCTCTGCCTGTGGCTGTCTTGGTATCTTTGACCTGTGTGTCTGCCTGTCTGTCTCACTAATACTGTAATATGATGATAACCATATTTGCACACCGTGTTAGTGTCTGATTCCTCAATGGCTGTGTTTATATACACAGAGAAATCCATTCTTATAGTAACAATCTGCAAAACTTTCATATAAAACGACGTCTGTTTTGCTACTCTCTATCAAGGATTGATATAACACAATAGTGATTCAACCTATATCCAGTTCATGAAAGCTTTTACATTTGATATATTTGTTCTAAACACTCACAAGCAGTTTGTTTGGAATAAATTGAGGAAGAACTGGGTAGTTAGCATGAGCCACCATGACTGAACAGACAAAGAAAAGAGAAACTCAAACTTCAGCAACAGAAAATCCAACAAGAAAGACGTCACAGTACTGGACACACTGCTTGATTGACAGGTGATCTCTGGGAAGTGCAGTGCAGAAACACCACAGCAAAGAGCGCTTGGCACCAAAGATCTCGCCAAAATAAAAAAGAATGGAGGGACTCAAGCATTTTTTTGGGTTGAAACATGTAAATGTCATAACTTGGTTAGAATAACCCATGCAAGCTTGTATTCTGATTATGAGAAACATAGTTAAGATGCCTGGTTTACATCGATTACTGTGGCATGTAAACAACTTACTCTTTTCACTTGGATTTGGGTCATGGCTACATTTCGATGTCGACAAAACATGGCAGTGAGATCACAATCTTGTGATCTCCCTGTAGTAACCAATATTGTGCAGTCAAAGAGGCCAGGATATAACCAGGATATGGCCAATAGACTGGTTACTCCATGCATGTACGTAGCCACAGTCTGTTTTATCCCACTCAAACTCAAAGTCTGCTCTGCAGCCTTTTGACCTTTAGATCAATACTAGAGGGAGCCATCAGTAGGACATTTCCAGGCATATGCTGCAGTACAGTGCGCCGAACAGTGCCTCCTGTCAGCCGTAAATAAAGGTAGATGTTCTTGCTATGAGGCCCCGGGGCCGCGGGGACCTCCAGCGCTGATATATGAGTGTCAGTCGCCGCCCCGGGTGGCGTCGGCGTCGTAAAGAGCACACATGAGCCGACTCGCTCCCAGCTCCGCGTGACTCCAGATACAGACGCTCTGTTACCATACAGAACATCGCAGGCTGCCTCGATCTTCTGCCGTTGTTCCGCTGAACAGCTTCACTGGAGGATGTTGAGGATTAATTGCCTTGCTAAAGGGCACGTCGATAGTGGCTGTTGAGGGACAGAAGAGTATCACTCATTCACTTTCCCCACCTAGAGAGTTGAAATGATGACAGTGATTGGATATTGTCAGTCATCTTGTCCGCTGCTGATATGATGGAGGTTTCTCCCTGACTGCAGCTATATGAAAACAGTCTGTAAAACCTGCAATGAAATTCTATGTTCTTTGCATTTGTTTCTGTAATTGTTCAATTATGTATGTTAATTCTTCATTTAAAGGCCTAATGCATCCCTGAGTTTGCCCTACCGTTGAATAGGTGCAGTGGATCACCCTGCCTTTAAAAGCTGCTAACCCACTCATTAGTCAGTGGAGAGTTTTATTGTCCCATAAAGGTCTAAATGTTGGATTGGAGGATTTTTCGCCCACGCAGCAATAACATTTTGTAATTTTGTTGGCATAAAAATAGGCTATCAAATTTAAAAACACTGAACATAGGCACAAAATAACTGCTATCGGTCAATATTAAGATGCAGCAAAATATAACCCAGTGACAGCAACAAGACAATGCATCAGTCAGTACATGATAACATATTAGCATGGTGCAATTCATGCATCATAACTTGCAGATTAAAGAGCATATAAGTGTAACTCATGTATCTCTATTGAAAACATCTCAATCCTCCTTTGGTCAGCCGTTCAGCAATATCACCCCGTGCTTCATGTTTTCTGTGCAGCACATAGCAATATCATAGTGCTGCCTTGATGCAGTTATGCAACCACCTGACATATCAGAATGCAGCGGGTGGAATCTGTTCTGCTGCGATGTTATCCAGCCGGTGCATTCTGATACGGGCGATGATAGCATTACAAAGTCAATGAGTCTTTTGTTTTCCCAGAGCAAACTAATTACAGCGGCTTCCTTCCTCCCCGCGCCTGTTGTCGACTGATAGTGCGCTCTCATCTCGCCGCTCGTAAACATCCGTCCACTCACAACACGCCGCACACACCTATTAAGTATGCGCACGTATGCATCCCCGCACCCCCCCTCCCCCCCTCCCCATGCACGTACATGTTTACGCGAATCCACCCAAATATTATGTACAAGCAAAAACAATAACATTCAGGTTTAAATGATGAAAGTCACTCAGCTTGTCAGAGAGCCCGACAAACATCCTGTTTATGCACGGTGAAAACTCTGAAAAAACGCGTTTGTGATACACAGATTCTATTAGGAGCTACAATTGCCATCATGAAGATTATGCTAATTGTTATGACATCACAGGTCAATCTTGCTATTTAAAGGAGCTACGTGTAGCATTTTAATATCAATAAATCATTACCACATTAATTTTGAGACATTGGTATAATTACTGTAAATAAACCAGACGCAGAGAAGATTGGCAGCCTCTACCAGCCTACACATTGCATTTTACATTGTGTGCCAACCAGCTGGATTTGGCGGGAAATCTGCCGTATTGCTTTACGGCACAAAACAGGAAGAGGGCGCTGTTCTTCCAGAGCAAACGGAGCTAAAGCTTTCAGAGCTTCTCACAATTGCAGTGTGAGATTGCGAAGAGAAAGGCCGATGTAAAAATCACTTCCAACATGTTTATCCGCTTCGGTAAAGCAAAAGTCACCAGGGAAGAGGAGAGGGAACAAGTGTCGCTGCAACACTCTCTTTGTGACAGGAAGCAATGGGATTTATGGGAAATGTAGTGTTTAATTTTGAGAAGCACTAGCAATACTACTGGTATGAAATCTACCAATCCTCTTGATGTTGGTCTCATTTGTTTACGGTAATCATACCAAGATATCAAAATCAAAAACAACAATATGTTGATATTTAAAAATGCTACACATTGCACCTTTACTGTTCATAACATTTAGCGTCAGAATCAGAATTTCTTTATTTGCCAAGTACAATAAATGGAGAGTAATTTGTCTTGGTGACATTGGTGCTGAAACACATGGTAAAGTGACAATAGGACCTCATACTCATACATACAGCAGACTAGCCATACTGAGTATACATCCAGCATCTTAGCACTGTGTGCAGTCATGCAGTGAGGCCGGCAGTACGGTTGCAGCTGCAGAGAGAAACGGGGAGCAGTAATTAAACACCAGTAACTGGACTTCCTCATTATCAACTGATTTTAAGTGTTATTATAAAGCAAAATAGCAAACAGGATATATAAATCAGAATGTAATCAGAGTTCTTACATGATATTAGACCTGAGCTGTTATTAGAACGTTCATGAAATTGCTTTAGACTTGCTTGAAAAGCCATATTGTTTTGAATGTGTCTGATTAGCAAAAGCATCATTTTCCTGTGAGGCGGAGGACGACTTGCCGGATACTCAGCCATTCAGGAGGAAACATTCAGAGACGTCTCTCCCTCTCTGTCTCTACAAAAATAAAAGTTATTCATATAGTAGCTTTTTTTTTAAAAACCTACCTCCAAAGTGCTTTACAGAGTAGTACAAGCTGACAGTATACCTGGTTGATTTCTTCTTCTTCTTTCTGCACTTCTGACTCGTCTTTACCCTCCTACTAGAACCTTGCTTGTGTTGTATGAAAATCTCATGTGTAAGTCACTTTGGATAAAAGCGTCTGCCAAATGTGAAATTGTAATTGTAATTGTAATTGTCCTGTCTTTATCCCTTCATATACACTCGCTCTTTGTCTTTGTATTTAACATATTCTAGTTAAAGGTCAACTATTATATCAGTCGTCAGCAGGTTTTATAGCGTCTTTATTCTGATCATCTCTCTCTGTTTCTCCATTAACAGGTCACCACAGCATGTCAAGCACCTACCAACTATGAGCTGGTGAGTATGTGTCTGAGTATAAACGTGTGTGTGTGTGTGTGTGTGTGTGTGTGTGTCTGTGTGTCTGTGTGTCTGTGTGTAAAAAATGCTGAGAGTTTGAGAATCAAGGAAACTTTCAAAGATGTCTTGACCTGTGAAATGCCCTTCCTAATGCAATGACACTTCCTGGAATTGTGCTAGAAACACACATGAGGAGCATAGGTCAGTGCTGGAGGTCAAAGGGCAGAGGCTATAACCATAAGAGCTTCCTCTCTTTCCTCAAAGCAAAACCTTTCCGACACAACTCACAGATGAAACGGGTGACATTGGACTCTGCTATTTCCAGCTGTAGAGGTGATGATAATGATGATGATAATGGGGGCAGCAGTAGTTTAAAGGTTATAAAAGTGATTATGACTGGAAAGTCGCTAGTTCAAATCCACAGAAAAAGTGGGTTAGGAAAGTGAATGATTAAGACTCTCCCATCCCTCAATAACTACTACTGAGATGCCCTTGAGCAAGGCACTGAACCCCCAACTGTTATCATGAAGATGCTCAATGGCCAACGTAAGAAGGTGGGAATGTGTGAAATGGTATGAATGTGAAGCAGGGTGTTGCTAGTAGACTTCCCCATGAAAAGTAAAGATTAATAAAATGATGATGATGATGATTAAGAACAGGAGAAAGAGAGAAAGGGGGCAAGAGAGAAAAACAGAGATAGATGGATCAAGAAACAGAGACCAATATTGGAGTGGAGAAACATTGACACTATTCTAAATCAGTCAACTTAATCAAAACATTGATTAAGTTTGAGACAGATAAGAGAATATATTTTGGTTTAGTTCGAGTTGTTTTTCTTTGGTGGGCGAAGCAAGCTTTCTCATGATCTTGGGTTGTTAACTAGCAGCTTTGCAGTCAAAGTGCGATTATTCTCCCGTCCTCTAGAGGTTGCTCCTTTACCAACGTCAAAATAGACAAAAAGCTGTGATGCTCTGCAGTACTGAGGTTCAAGGCATCTTCAGTTCAGTCAAATAAGGATGTGAATGTTCCCTTGATCTTCACTTCCAAAACGTTTGACATTAAAAACATACTCAGCATATGATGGGATATGACTAGATTAAAGATAGGAATAGGAATTGGACTAAGAGTCAGATATGAAGTGTCATTGTACTCAGACCCCTTTTGCTTGCAGGATCAAACAGCAATGAAATGATGGAAAACAGTGACATTACAAGTCCTGAAACTATTTTTCACTTATTTACTTTGGATCCTGTCCTTTTTAAACGGCCGCTGCAACTTGTTAAACAGTCCCTGACTTTGTTTATAAAGCTCACATCAGCCTAAGATGCTGCACTCAACTCATTTAAGAGATTTTCCCTAACACATGGATCACTGTCATGCTGTTTGTGTGTGTGTGTGTGTGTGTGTGTGTGTGTGTGTGTGTGTGTGTGTGTGTGTGTGTGTGTGTGTGTGCATGTCGCACCCACAAACACATTCTCTCTACCTCTCTCTCTGTCTCTCTCATACACACACACACACACACTCTTTCTCTCTGTCTCACATCCTCTCTCTCCATCTCTGCCTCTCTCTCTGTAACACACACACAATTTGTGAGAGAGAAAGAGAAGAGACAAAATGTGTGTGTGTGTGTGTGTGTGTGTGTGTGTGTGTGTATGTGTGACAGAGAGAATGTGTATATAAGAGAGAGAGAAAGAAAGAGAGGCACAGCTTTTTTTCTTAGGGTTAATAGAATGACTGTGTCTGGTGGATCAATGACAGACAGAGAAAAGAAAGTCTCTCTCTCTCTCTCTCTCTCTCTCTCTCTCTCGCTCTCTCTCTCACATTCTTTCGCTCACCATGTTGTTTCTTACTCGGTGTGAAAGAAATAATGACTAACCTCTTGACTCTGTCTCCCTTTTCCCTGCAGCCTCCCACTCCTCAGCTCCCATTAAAGCATGTAGATACACCGGTAAGTAACGCCTCTTCATTTTTAACATCGGTGCCAACCAGACGAGCCTGAACAGTTGTTACTCATAAAGGCTGTTACTCCTATAGCAGCAAGGTTTTGGAGTAGAAATGCCTAAAAAACACAACTGTCACCTTTACCGTTGAAGCGCCACCTACAGAAACTCAAACTGCATCAACAGAAAATCCAAGGAAAAAATGTTTGATTGACAAGTGATCTTCTGCAAGTACATACCTTATACGGGAAAAGCTGCTGTTACATATTTTCCTGCCTGTACACTGCAAATTGTGTCTCATTCATGCCAAAAGCCACTAACCAAGCCCTGGCCTGAGCCGAAGCATGCACTTGATGCATGCTTAGGCTCATATTAGTAAACAGAGAAGGGTGTGGAGAAGGGCAAATGGTTCCCAAGGAGGGAAAATTACAGAAAAAATAAGAGGGGAACCACTTTTACAGCAAAAAGCAAACTATTTATTCTAGCTAGCAGTCACAAAGACGAAAACAGTGCAGCCAGCTGCCCAAGAAGTGAATCCATTATTTTCCTAGCTTGTTATTGAGATTTTTTTTTTTGTTAGACAAAGAAACAACAAAAAATGACTGCAAATGACAAAAGCTGCCCTGGTGTCCTGCACCCCTTCCTCTCCTCTTGCTCCCCTCTTTCTTCGTGACTCACGGTAATGAGTCAGCGTTTGCGTCGGATGTCGTCCCGGACGTTTAGACGATCAGCAGAGGTTTACCACGCTGACTCGGAGCCAGGATATATAAACACAGAGATCGCTCTGTGTACACTGTGTTTGTGTAGACATAACTCACATTCTAGGCGTTCAGACAGAGAAGGAGAGGAGAGACAGATCCGCAGGGTGGTGGGAGGAGGAGGAGGAGGAGGAGGAGGTGAGTTTGGGTGGGGTGGACGGAGAAAACGAGAGGGTGCTGAGGGAGAGACGAGAGGAGGATGATGGGACTGGATGATGGAAAAAGAGAATAGGAAAAAGAGCAATGCTGAACAAATTTACACCCCAATTAAAGGTGCTATGTGCAGCATTTTAACATCAATAAATCATCACCACATTCATTTTGATATATTATAAACAAATTTGGAGGGAAAATCTGCTGGATTGCTTTACGGCACAAAACAAGAAGAGGGTGCTGTTCTAACTAACGCTTTCAGAGCTTCTTGCAACGGCAGACGGAGGAAAGAGTGAAAGACCCGATGGACAGATCGCTGCCAACATGTTTATCCTCGGCAGTAAAGCGAAAGAGAAAGCAAACGCACATGGAGCAACACAAGGGAGGGGGGAGGGGGGGGGGGGGGCAGCAACATTGTTTTTGCGACAGGAAGCGTTGGGGTCGATGGGAAACATGGTCTTAATTTTGAGAAACACAGGCTCTAACAATACCACCGGCGTAACACAGAGACTTCCAGTTGTCTCATATGTTTACAGTAATTATACCACAATATCACAGTTAATTTGATAATGATATATTGATGTTTAAAATGCTACACAGCTCCTTTAACCAGGCAGTTGTGTCTTTAACTCAGGTTCTGCTCCTCATTTAATATCCAAATGATTTTTTTTTTTTTTTGTAACCAAAGAAGCTTTGTGGTGGCGGTCTCCCTCTTATCAAAGCATTCCTCTTCTATGATCCCATCACATTAGGTTCCTTCCATTTCTTGTTTCAGTGAAATGGTCTGACGTTCATTGGTCAGATCCATCCAGACTGGCTGAACTTCAAAGAAAAGCGTTCATTTGTGATTGTGTTATCCTGGCATCCTCTGCTTTCTGACTTCATGCTTAAATCCAGGAATCATTATATGGGGTTTTCCGTGTATACGTGTGTGTGTGTGTGTGTGTGTGTGTGTGTGTGTGTGCGTGCATGGATAGAGAGGGGAAGTGGTGATGGAATGTTTATTTGGTTAGTCCATAGGATACATCCATGGTGGTTTTGAGTCAAAACGCCCCATCGTGACCATAATTGAGTCAGTGTGGGGCCTGGCGGGGTCATCCAAGTGTACTATGGGAACTGTTTTACACACAGTTCCTGGCTCAGGAGAGGATAGAGTGAGGGGAGAAGAGCAGACACACACACGCACACCCTAGACACCGAATAAATCAAAAACACTGATGTGGGAGAGAGAGATGAACTCGCTGAGGTGTTGTAAATTTGTATTATTGTCTTGTCAGAGAGAAGAATGGAGAGAAAGGAGGAAAATGCAGATGAGAGGAGAGGATGAGAGGAGATATAATGCATTTCAGTCCATATTTTATACATTGGTAACTGATTACAGCATGTAGCTGACTATTATAAAGTTGTTAAAGGCATGTAAGGTCAAATCTAACACACACACACACACACACACAGTAGACAAGCCGATACATACATGCAGACAGGAAAACACACAAACACATGGCTCGGGAGAGAGAGGGAGGTGGGACAAGAGAGGTGGAGGGGGGGGGAGAGTCTGAAATAATGAGAGATAACGAGATTGAGGGAGGAGTAGTTCCAGAGAACAGAGTGGGCGGGAGAGAGAGAGAGTGGGAAAGAGTAAGCAAGAGAAAGTACACAGAGGGGGAAAAGACAATCGAGAGGGAAGGAGAGAGAGAGAGGGAGCATGCATCATGATTCGTTGCATCATCTCCGATTACACGCGACTTTGGCCCGCATCTCCTGGAAGTGCGGACTGTAACATCTTTTCCATCACAAGGACTGAACTGGAGCTGCTCTGTATGGCGCTTGAAGATCTATTTAGCGATCACCTGGTTGATAAATAAAATGGCAGTGGACATACAGTGGAAGGGACGTTCTTATCTAATTTCAGGAAGAAAAAGCCTGGAATTTGTAGGTCTCATTTAGTAACAAACCATCGCCATAGGGGTTTTTTTAGTTATCAAAAAATAGAGAAGGGGTTCCTGATCTGAGCCATGCCGATGGGCAGGTCCATCCGGAGGCGCTTTGCCTCTCTGCGTTCATCCTGGAGGCGGAGCACTGGGTACCTGTTCAGCAAGGTAGGCCACGCCCACTCAGGAAGTCCTCAAAAGCTGCTGTTCTTTGTTTAGTTTGAACAATTTTGCGGTGGATATGCAAAGTGTGATGGCACTTGTTGTATTTCCCTTTCACTGAATAGCTTCTACTTGCTTTGTCCTGCTACATCCATGGTCTTGCTGCTGTGTATGTGTGTGTGTGTGTATTGATATGAATCATAGGGTGGGTAATTAATGATTAGCTGTATAAGAACACACCCACACACACACAGGTTCATCTTCAATTCAAAGTGAACTGTGGGTATACATGGATAGATAGTGCTCTCCTGATGCGCCCATTTTTTCCACTTCACACGCTGCATCGAATTCCGCGTGGCGTTCACGCACCCGTACTCCCGCAACACGACAGATTGTCCCGTAACACCCCCGACGCCCCCCATGTGAACAGACTGTTTCATTTTGCAAACACCAGCGTCCGTGGTCCTGCTAGCATCTGGTTCCTGTCAAATCACTGTGAATTATGTTTCCCATTCTGGCTCTTTGAGGAGGAGGAAGAGGAGGGGGGGGGGATTAGCTTCATCTCTTGTGAAACGGCAACAGTTCTACAGCAACATGGAGAGCTTTGGGGTGTGTGTTTAACCTCACGCCATGTTTGGAGACCCTTCCCGCCAGTTGACGCAGCTTCGCCGGGTAATCGCTTGACCAGTTAGTTCACTCTCTGTATGGCATTGTGGGAAAGATGGAGAGTGTCACGTCTTTTCAACATCAGCTGATGCAAGTGGAGAAGTTCTATGCAACAGGACACAGTTTTTTTTTTTTCCTCTGGGCCAACAAACAGCCGACTCTCTACCGTCTATTAGGCGGTAATTATATATTTAGTAACGTTTCTCCCTCTGCAGTCCTGTCACAGTGAAACAGCCTCACTTTCACTCTTCCCCAGTAAATAGCTAGATAGGGGACAGGCTAATTGAGGCATGTGTTGGAGTCCTGACAGCATCTATACAGATCTGGAACATACTGATATATAGTCTTGTGCTTCTTTCTTCCTCTCTCTCTCTCACACACTCTCACTCTCTCTCTCTCTCTCTCTCTCTCTTTCTTTTTGTCCCTCCTCACTCTTATTCTTTATTTCCCCTAATTACAGGCCAACAATTACATTGGTCTTCACACCTCTCTCTCTCTCTCTCTTTCTTTCCCTGTGTCTCTCTTTTGTCTCCACTCTTTCTCTCTTCTGTCCTCTCCTCATCCTCTCTCTCTCTCTCCTCTCTCTTCTCCTCATCCTCTCTCTCTCTCTCTCTCTCTCTCTCTCTCTCTCTCTTTTTGTCCCTCCTCATACACTCTTATTCTTTATTTCCCCTAATTACAGGCCAACAATTACATTGGTCTTCACACCTTCTCTCTCTCTCTCTCTCTCTCTCTCTCTGTCTCTCTCTCTCTTGTCTCTCTCTCTCTCTCTCTCTCTCTCTCTCTCTCTCTCTTTCTTTCCCTGTGTCTCTCTTTTGTTTCCACTCTTTCTCTCTTCTGTCCTCTCCTCATCCTCTCTCTCTCTCCTCTCTCTTCTCCTCATCCTCTCTTCCTCTCTCTCTCTCTCTCACTCACACACTCTTTCTTTTTGTCCCTCCTCACACACTCTTATTCTTTATTTCCCCTAATTACAGAACAATTACATTGGTCTTCACACCTCTCTCTCCTCTCTCTTCTCATCATCCTCTCTCTTTCCCTCTCTCTCTCCCTCTCCCTCTCCCTCTCTCTCTCTCTCTCTCTCTCTCTCTCTCTCTCCCTCAAAAACATTTCAGTTTCAATTCTGTGATCTGACTTCTCTGTTATAGCTTATGTCAGATTGTAATTCAATAACCTATGGAGGCCTCATCATCATTACCAGATGGAGAGTTTCCTTATGAATCGCTTTCTCTCTCTCTCTCTCTCTCTTCCTCTGTGTGTGTGGTGTGTGTGTGTGTGTGTGTGTGTGTGTGCTGTCCAGGGATCGACGAGGTCCTGCAAGAGTGTGGAGACGAGACGAAGGCAGTCGCAGTAAGACACAACACTGTCACACCACAGCGTTGTACACTCACTTAACTTCATCACACAAACAGCAGAGTCTCTGTTCATCTGGTTCAAAACAATACAGTGGCCAACTGGTCAGAAAAATATGCTGTTTGTGTAAAGTCTCCTTCACATGAAAGTCAGTGGGATAAAACTACAAAACAAAATTACAATAGATTAAGTGATCAAATATTTTTTGTATGATCATTTCATACAAAAAGGATCTTTTTTTTGCCCAAATTCAAAGCTCACAGTTGAAAACTATTCAGCTTCCTCAACTTATGAGGTTTGTTCAAAAGGGAAACTGAAAAAAATTGAAAAAGCAACTCCTTGTATTACAATATGTTTGGTGGGACAAACATAAAATGAGTTCTGGTACTTTTTTATGAATAGGAAATACCATAAATCAACTGTTGATACTCTTACAAACTGGATCCTCTATTGTTCCACATATTGAATGATGAACATCAAGTTATGATTGTTTTCTGAACTCGACATAATGGCCTT
Organism: Centroberyx affinis; assembly: GCF_046629955.1. Taxonomy (NCBI): domain Eukaryota; kingdom Metazoa; phylum Chordata; class Actinopteri; order Beryciformes; family Berycidae; genus Centroberyx; species Centroberyx affinis. The sequence goes on along the minus strand of NW_027282612.1, from coordinate 23,798 downwards.
TTGGAATATAACTCTTCATTTCACTCTTTGCCCCCTGCTCTCTGTTGTGTGTTATTCTTCAAGCATGGCTGTTTCTCATGCACGGCTCTACTGTATACACACCGGCCAATAGGGCCGATCGCTGTTTGGCCGATGCGATGGATTGCGCAACATCAGCAGAGATCATGTCAACAGTCAGTGGAGGATTGTAAATCTTTTCTTTTCCGAGAAATATGAGCTGGAGCCGAGGGAGTTTACATTTGATCGTGAATGTAGATATTTGCGATGGAGTATGTTGTTGCCCCAGAGAGGAACGGGATGAAAAGTTCTCACAGCAATTGTAAATCAAGATTGACAACGATCCTTGCAAAGATGTAAGATAAGTGAGTATCGCTGAGAATTTAAATTCATCATCCAAACATCCAGGGAACAACCCGGCGATCCTGCCTCCTATGTGGCTGCACACACTCATGATAAGTCACAATATAATGTAAATGCCTAAAATGTCTAATGTCCCTGTCCCTCCCTCCCTCTACTGCTGCAGGAGTCAGAGTGTGGTTCAGGCCATGGAGGAGAGCTATGAGGTGGATCTGGTCTACATCACAGAGAGGATCATCTCCGTCTCCTTCCCCGCCGCGGCCGAGGAGCGCAGCTACACCACCAACCTGAAGGAGGTGGCGTCCATGCTGCGCTCCAAACATGGCGAGCACTATCTGGTGAGGAACGCCCCTGCTGAGTCGTGGCCATGTGATTCAGGGTCACTCCTTGTGTTTCATGTTAAGATTTGATTTGTTACCTGGCTTTAAAGATGACAGAAACCTGACTTCTGCTGAGTTGAGATCCACCAATTGGAAACTGATACTCTTAAAGAATGCATGATTATACATAATTACAAACAAATTCTGGTACTAAGTCCTTAGTTGAAATATTGTAACACTTGCGTAGACTGTGTCTTTTATATTTTGGAGGAATTGAAAAATGTTCTTTTTCTAAAATGAATAATGGTTTAAAATTATTTTGAAGTAGATCTCTTCAATTGTTGTTTTGGTCAATACAGAATCAACAGTTTTTTTCAACACACAGAAAGTTTGTGCTTCTGTTGATGTTGAGTATGTAGGGAAATATCTTAGTGTTTCAGGTAAGATAATTTACTGATATTTAAGTGGATCACATCATCCGGTGGTGCTCTGATGTATTAATATTTGTTCTCTCTCTCTGATTTCAGATGCTCAACCTGAGCGAGCGAAGGAGCGACTTGGTCAAGTTAAACCATAAGGTACAAACTCCTTGCCAACTAAAACATGTTCATTTTGAATTACTAAACAATAATAAATAACCCCATAGACATATTAAACTCTTCAGGAACACACACGCACACGCACACACACACACACACACACAAATGCACATACAGGCAGTATGGTGGCAATTTCCAAATGGGGAGCAATAAAAGTATTTCTCATCATACACACCCACATCTTTTAATGAGTGCTGATATTGTCCTGGTCTGCGTAACCCTCTTCAGATTGTGGACTTTGGCTGGCCAGACCACCATGCACCGGCACTGGATAAGATCTGCAGCATGTGCAAGGCCATGGACACATGGCTCAACGGAGACCCGCGCAATGTGGTGGTGCTACACAACAAGGTGAGGCAGCAGGAGACCAATACAGTTCGTAGACTGTTTAAAACAAAAAATAGGAGGGGGGAAACATCTGTTATAGCTTTGTCAAGGACTTACTGTGTGTTCATACAGAGATCTTCTTCCCCGTGTCCACCGAGACCAGCTGTTGTTCAGAGTTTAAAGGGATAGTTATTCTTAAATGTGAAAAATGCGGTTGTTTTTTATCGTAACCTCTACCGTGACACACTTTGGGAGTCTGCCGACCTCATAAAATTGATAGAAATTCTCTCTTTGGATCCCTTTTTGTGGAAAGTAATTTGTTGAGCTTTAGTCTACAGCGCTCTCCCCGTTCATCATTCGGTCGGCAAGAGAAAGCATCACATTATCTCCCCTCTTTGTTGGAGTTATTTTCTATTCAACAGGCCTCAGAAACCTGTAAATGTGTACAATTTGTTCGCGTCTTTGTTTTGTTGTTGCTGTGTTTTGACTAGGGTCCGCCGATGCACTTTTGTCTACTCTCTTGTGCAAAGGTTTCATTATTTGCACTTGTCGTCCTGATGATTGTACAAGGCAAATCAGGATCAATAAATAATCGCTCTTCATCATTTATTCATTCAAGCAGCAGAAAACTGCATCATTTCCCTGGTCAGGAATTTTACTTTTCTTTCTCTTATTCTGGAGGAGTTTCTTCTGTTTTTAGGGAAGAAAAAGACTGTACCCTCATGCAGTAAATCTTACTGGATCAGTTTTATTTTATTGAGCCTAACACAAGAAAAAATAACCTTTACAAACAAATGGTTTTTAGTGTCTCGACTTTTGTCTTCAGATATGTTGCTTTCCAGAATCTGTGGTCATTTTAAAGAGGCAGAGTGATCAAACTTTATTTATGACATTGTGGCACATGCCAGTTGGTGGACTCTTTCATCAGAGTCCTAGACTTGCTGAGCAATCAATCACTTTTGAGGATTTATTTATTCTTCTGTTTCAACATGTTTATGACATAAACCTTTGAACTTGATTAAATGATCTATCGTGCATATTTAAAGCCTTGTGATCTCTCTCTTTCTGTCTCTGTGTGTCTCTCTCTCGCTCTCTCCCTCTCTGTCTCTCTCTCTCTCTCCCTCTCTCTCTCTCTGTCTCTCTCTACCTCTCTCTATCTCTCTCCCTCTCTCACTCTCTCTCACAGGGGAATCGAGGTCGAACCGGGGTGGTGGTGGCTGCGTACATGCACTACAGCAACATATCCGCCAGGTATAAAACATTTAAAACCACATTATCTAAAACCCAAATCCAATTTATAATCAGTTAAACACATTGTAGGACCCCCTGAAGCTCAACACAATAGAATATATTGTTGGCTGTCCTGAATTTAAAGGAAAAGATTGATCAAGAGAGGTGAAGAGTTGAGGCTGTCAATATTGAAAAAGCAGCATTACAGTATTTTGATCCCGCAGCTTCACCTAATCACTTCAAATCTCCTCATCATGGGGTTTTGTGAGGACAGACGCACCAATCCATAACAGTTAGGCCCCGAGGTCTGGGACTTGAGCAGCCTTGAAAATTAAACACCGATGTGATTATTATGGCAAAACACTCCGTCCTGGCAGGCTTATTTTTCTGGCTCTGCGAGAAGGAGCTCTACAAATGTCATCATTCTTTAATGCAACCAGATGTTAATAGGTGGGACGGTGCCATGAAGGGCTTAAAACTGCTTTGTAAATGATGAAAGCCAGAGGATATTTCTAAAACTTGAAAAATCTTCAGGTCGCAGTTTTCCAAAACACAGACAGTTGTTCATACTCTATAATATACACTATAGGATGAAAGTGCAGGGAACACTAGATCGTAACGCGACAAACAAGGAATGAAGACCAGAAGAAAGAGTGGTGTTTGGAAGATGGAGGCGTGTGTGTGTGCGTGTGTGTGTGTGTGTGTGTGTGTGTGTGTGTCTAGTTAGAGCCCACACTATGAAGAAAGATGGTTCATTATGAAATTGACAATAATGCATTTGTGTTTCATTTTGTGTCATGCAGTGCTGACCAGGCGCTGGACAGGTTTGCCATGAGACGCTTCTACGAGGACAAAGCTCTTCCTGTGGGTCAGCCGTCCCAGAGAAGGTCAGTTATTACATCACTTCCTGTTTGCTGACGTCCTTTTACTCCTTGAGAGAGTGATGGTGGAATCTGTTTCAATAGAGATTAGAGATTAACAATAAAGCAAAAAAAAATAAAAAATAGAAATCACAGTATGAACTGATGCAATTTCCTCATCGCAGAGGCTGAAATTAATTGCTTAAAAGAGAGAGGAGCCTCCAAAATTAATTTCTAAACAAGGTGTTTTAGTGCTGCAGGTCTTTGGTCCATGAATCAAGTACAATATTGGTGAAAACCTTTCATCAAACTCAGTAAATCCTGCACACTCTATTTTTTTTTTTTAACAAAATCACTTTTCTTTAAACAATTTGAAAGTTCTAAAGGATGCAACTGATATGAATCGCAGTTTAAATCGCAATTACATTTTTTTGTCAATATCTTTCAGCCCTAATAGAGAAGAAAATTGTTTGAACATGAATGGAACACAAACAGTAAGAAACTTCAATGCCACAGTGAATGAAAACTCCACGAATAGACAATTCAAAGAATAAGAGTTCACATAAAATCTAAAGTTCATCTGATCACATACTGTATATATTCAAGTCTCAGGACATAATATGTGAGAATGGAAGAGTATATTGCAATAGGGACAACGAGTGAGACTTAAGGACTTGTACAGCTTGATGGAAGAAGGAGAAGAACTTTGTTGACATTGATGGAAGAAGAAGAAGAAGAAGAAGAACTTTGTTGACCCTGTGCCAATGAATAACCGGACAAAACTGAGTTACTGAAAATGTGACAATTCCCATCCTCTCAACTCCAATCTGTCCCATTTTGTTTTTGGAACATTTCACAGAGGAAATTCTTTCGATTTTTTGTTCTGTTTATCTCCAATTTAGGTTTAATTGAGATAATTGCGAGAAAATGTCACGGAACAGAGAGAGGCATCTATCTTTTCCTTCAGAGGGATTCCTCTGCCGTCTCCGGGGAGGCGGCGGGGGCTTGGTGGCAGCTCATTCCTGTCTCCTTAGCGTCTCGCAGAACAGTCAGAGGCATATTTCCTCAAATATGATTTCTTCTGGGTAATGAAATCGGCAACAAGAAGACGAAAACTCAAACCGCTTTTAGCGCTCTGTCTACTTTGTGTTTTGGCGTCATCCCGTCTCCGTGAACAGAGAGCAATACAGCGGAGCAAATTCCAAACCAGAGTGGGTTAAACCAATCAAGAGTGGTTCACAGGTATTTTAGCAATCTCTCTTTTTGACTGCAGCTCACTCAAGGGGGCGGTAGCGAGTGTTTTATCTTCCAACACATCCCAGACCGCCCTTCAGTTATAAATCTGCTCCAACTGTATATTATAAACCTCTGAAGCTTTGTCTGCGTTATTGCACGGTCAAAGTTAACTGCTTAAATGCTCGTTGGATCCTTGACTCCTCGCCTTCTCTCTTCTCGACCTGTGAGAAGAGGCTAACAGTCTTGATCCTATAGCACATCTTTGAAAAGGCTGAGTAGGAAAAAAAGGTGCAGGCAGTTAAGTGGAGAGACACTGAAACACAGGGAACTCCAGCAGGATTTACTCCACTCCACTTCAGCGGCCAGCTCATTCTCTAGCAGGTCTATAGGCTTGCCCTCTCTGCCCTTCTGCTATTTCCTGCTTCGGATATAATTATCTCTGCCCCGGAGTCTGCGAAGTATTATGGTCTGGAATGTGTGACATTAACATCGAGAGCGGGAGAGGAGCTAGATCTGCCGCTGCCATGGTAACAGACCAAGCTGAAACATGATTGAAAGCATAGATATAGGCTTCTGGAAGTTTGGATTAAAGGTGCTACGTGTTGCAGTTTAACATCAATAAAACATAATGAGACTTTAGTATGATTACTATAAACAAACAAAACCAAGAAGAAGATTGGCAGCCTCTACACTGCATTTTACATTACACAATCTGCTGGATTGCTTTATGGCATAAAAGAGGAAGAGGGCGCTGTTCAGTGCAAATGGAGATAAAAGTTTTCAGAGTTTCTCACAGTGGCAGATTGAAAATGAAGAGTGAGAGGCTGATGGAAAAATAATGTTATCAGTAATCGTCTCTTATCCTCCTTCTTGCTCTCATTTGTTTACGGCAATTATGTCACGGTATCGCAAATAATTTGGTAATGATATGTTGATGTTTAAACATGCTGGGATATGAATATGTCTTAGATGCTGTGGAGATTTTGCTATGTAGTTCAGTTTGATGTCACACACACACACACACACACACACACACGGCCCCTTCCTCAACCCAGCTGTGCTTTCGTGGCTTCCTGGCGCAGTCTAATTGAATTTCAGAGAGGCTAAACCATCTGGCCACTGACAGCAGAGCAGGGGGGGTGGTGGTGGTGGGGGGGGCTGCACAGGCCGACCCAGCGGTCAAGGTCACACTCGGTATCATCATCATTATCATCATTAACAACCAGACCGCACTAACTCAACAGACCCCCGCCTGGCCTCTGTACACAGCGATTCGCTCTGACATTTCCCGTAGTGTGTAAAGGCTGTTTTACAGTCAAAGTGGAATTTGGGTCTGGCTGCGTTGTTGGAGGTAAAGGTGAACCGCACAGGATGAGGTTTAGTCCGGAGTGGATTTTGTATGCAATCCTTCCTGGGGGTCCTGACGCGCTCAGAGGCAGTCAGGTGGTAGAAGTACACAAATGCTTTACTCAAGTAAAAGTGCAATATACTCTGGTAAAAGTTTAAGTACCATTTCAAATCCTTCACTCAAGTCAAAGTATAAAAGTACATGGTCTTAAAAGTTGCATTTCAAATGTAGTGAACTGGTTCTCTGTTGAGCGTTCCTCTGAATCCCAGATGAGAAAGAGTCTGCAGCTCAAATCACTAACGTTAATTCTCTGCTCTTTTGTTGCTTCTTTCTCTGTCCCTTTCCCTTCTGTTTGGTGTCACTTTGCTGAACAAGCAGCCAATCACATTTGGCACTTCATCAGCTGCTTCTGGGATGGAAGCTGTCTGATGTGGGAAAAAAAAAAAAAAAAAAAAAGGATGATGATGAAAAAAGTTGATGATTTCCAGAGTAACAAGTCTGTTTTGAAACTGTAGTAGCAGGAGTAGAAAGTATAGATTCTAGGAGGAGTAGAAAGTATAGATTTTTCTTTTGAAACATAGTGAGTAAAAGTAAAAAGTCTTAAGTGAAAGATAAACTTGAGAGATACTTGAAAATCTTACTTAAGTACAGTAACAAAGTATTTTTACTTTGTTACTTCCCACCTCTGCTTAGAGGCAGTGTAATGGCTTAAAATTCCTGACTTTGCAAGTTAACTGCAGCTTAATGATTAATATCTGACCCTTTATTTACCCTTTTACCATTTTTAGCCTTTTTTTTTTCGTTCTTGACTTAGTTTGGGATTTGAATCAGTGACCTGGTGCTCAACACTGCTTTTCTTTTGTCTGCAGGTATGTGCGATACTTCAATGGCCTGCTCTCTGGACACATAAAGATCAACAACAAGCCTCTGTTCCTGCATCATGTCATCATGCACGGCATACCCAACTTTGAGTCCAAAGGAGGTGAGCATCCAAAAAAAACATACTTAAGTGTTTTCTTCAGTTGGATTCATTTTATTGCTGGCATTGTCAAAAACTTTTCAATTTCTTCAATTTCTGTTTATTTCTCTTCACAGGCTGCCGTCCTTTCCTGAAGATCTACCAGGCAATGCAGCCAGTCTATACGTCAGGAATATAGTAAGGACGCTGTTTTTTTTCCCCAATTCAGTGTCTGTGTTTCATGTTTGTACCTGGGGCAAGATCGATCCTATTTGGAATTTAGTACTTAAATGTTAACAGATTATTATTCCATTTATTCCCGCAGCAATGTGCAAGGAGACAGCCATACCAGTATCTGCATCACCATTGAACCGGGCCTGCTTCTAAAGGGAGACATCCTGGTAAGATTTCAACTTGTATATCGGTTGAACTTTGACATACAGTTGGTCTTTGGGACAGAATCACATAAATGATGCTTTGTCTGAAATAATGTTCTCCTCCTCCTTTGACTCTTTGCTTTATTTGTGTCCATTTTTGAGTCTTTTCTATTGCCCTATCCTACCCATCCCTCCATCTCTCTCCTTTGCTGTTGTGTCTTTTCCTACCACTTTGCTCTTGCTTGATTGTTTTATGGTCACAGAAATATTGTCAGGGCACTAGGGCCTTTACACTCTTGAATTTTGGTTGCCTGTAATTTTGCTGAATTGAAGATTATTCTATTGTTGCACTCATTGTTTGTCGTTCTGCATAAGATCTAAATATCAAAATGTAAAATGTCAAGTAGATGCTTTTCCCAAAATGCACTGACTTGACTGACTGACTGACTGATTGACTGACACATTGATTTGTCGATTGATCTTGCCACCCTGACTCTCCCCCCTAGTTGAAGTGTTACCACAAGAGGTTCAGAAACCCCACCAGGGACGTGGTGTTCAGGGTGCAGTTCCACACCTGCGCCATCCACGATCTGGGAGTGGTGTTCGGGAAGAACGAGCTGGACGAGACCTTCAAAGGTACCTGCTCTCTTGGTGTGTGTGTGTGTGTGTTTTCATGTGTATCGTGTGTGTGTTTGTGTGTTTGTCAATCCTTTGTATTATTTTGAAATTAGAGGGGGAAAAAAACAGCGAGTGTGTATGAGGCAGAGACCGGAAAAGTCAATTCTAATTCAAGACTAATTTCCAGAGGGAAGGACACTGGAGGCATCATATTCACATTATTTTTTTTAAGAATATTTAGATTTCTCTGTAGAAATACATACATAGAAGAGCATAGAGGTATTAAAGACAGAACTAGGACCAAGACCAATAGTGATCTAGATACCAAACCAAAAACCAAAAACCGATATTGGACTCAAGAACTATAGCCTTGGTGTGTGTTTGTGTGTATTTGTGTGTGTAAACATGCATATTAGTGTGTGTGTATAGCAGATCTGGGTCAAGTATTTATTTTAACATGCTTGGAGTACCAGATGGGTGGGATTCAGTGTATCAGGACAACTCAGATAGTGTCAGGTAAGTTGTCAGTCACAGAACAGTATGCTAAACTGAGGTTCAGATACTTTCCTGTGACTGTCTGTATTTTGTGGCACTCGTTGGTCCGATGTGATGCTCCAAGCAGGTTTGTACTGTTTGTACTATTTGACCCAGGTCTACATGTGTACAAGTTTGTGTGCTTGCATGTTTTTCATGGTTGATAAAAATAAAAAAAGTCATTGTATACTGTGTGTGTCTCTGTGCAGATGAGAGATTCCCAGAGTATGGGAAGGTGGAGTTTGTTTTCTCATTTGGACCAGAAAAAATCAAAGGTAATCCATTTTTTCCAAACTGAAGGGGAAAAAAAGGTCTAAAGAAATATTGAAGTTCAATATATCTTAAGGGATAAATGAACAGATCTGGAGTATTGGTCGTCATGACGATATGAAGAGTTCTATTCCAAAATATATTCATTTCAGAAAAAAAAAAGAAAAAAAAAGAAAATCCTTACCTGCCATTAATCAGTTAATCTCTCAAACATCTACAGGATTAAGTCTGTAAAATTGTTGTTGTTTTGTCAACTAAGGACTACAGTTACCTGCTATCTTTAAAAGACTACTATCATTTTATTTCTAATTTTATGCAATCAGTCTTTTTGTAAGAGTAGGTGTCACTTTTTCCAAATTGTTGATATCTCCTTTTGGAATGACACTTCATATGCATAATACTCTTCCATCTGATTTGATACCCTCTGTTTGAGGACTTCATTACCCATCATGCAATGTGTTCCTCAGGCCTGAGCCACCTGGAGAACGGGCCGAGTGTGTCTGTGGACTACAACACCCAAGACCCCCTGATCCGCTGGGACTCCTACGACAACTTCAGCCACCGCTGTGAGGACACTGCGGAGGGTGAGTGGGATACACACACACACACACACACACACACACACACACACACACACACACACAGATATGTAAGCACACAAACCCACGTGCACTCCCAGGCACACACACTTTGATGGATTGGTTGTCTCCACTCATCCACAGCTACTAATAGAGACTTCCAGACTCACATGCTGTCACATGTCTGGTAGTGCTGCTTTCGGTAATTTGGTAAGGTGGGATGATGTGTTTCCTACCAAATTCTCCGAGGCCGAGCTCATGCAAGAAAAATACATACGGGAAACAGTTCATAAGAGGCTTTGTTTGTGCACTTTGCGTTGTTTTGCTTGTAGCTTGTAGCGTGCGAGAAGGGAATTCAGGTGAGACGACCGAGGAGCGATCGAGAGCGTCCAGTCCATCGCTCTATTCTTTAACATGAGCAGACACTCTATATCTTTCTCCTGCTCGCCCTCCACCTCTCCTCTCTTCTCAGCTGCCAGTGACAGCAACCTCCCCAGCCCTCCCTCTCCAAGAACCCCCACCCCGCCCACCCCACCCCCCGCCCTCCAACCCCCAGCCCCCCCAAGCCTGTCAATTAGGCCTTTAAATAGCCGCTGCAGAAATAGGTGGGCGTCAGTCGCCCTGCTACTGGCTGCCCCCTCCCCAGGGGGTTGTAACCTGAAACAACCACCATCCCCAAGTCCCACAAGTGCACCATACACCCCCCCCCCCCCCTCCACCCAACAAACCCACCTATCTCCATCCACTCCTTGCTCTAGCTTATGTGCCAGGAATTAAGGAATTTGAAATTTGCCTCCTTCCTATCCAGCCTTCCATCGCTTCAGAACAGCACTGTTCTCTTGCACAAGGGAAGTAGAGGGCATAGTGTGGGTATTTGTGCTTATTGTGCATTGTTTATATGTAAGGTGGCGTAGTTAGTGGCTAGACAAATTGTTCCATAACTGAAAGGCACACAGGCTTGATCCCCAGAACAGCCAATGTGTGTTTATCTGTCCTGTCAAAGGGTCATTGAGTATAGACACTGAACCCCTACGTGTTCAATCATTGTAAATCACTCTGGATGAGAGTGTCACTGCCAAATACCCAAAATATAAAATGTGATTGAATTGCTTTGCGTTCATCTACTTGCTTTCATCTTTTACTACTGTAAAACCTCACAAAACCTAATTTTATGTCCAGCCCCCTGTACAGTAAAGACAAGGCATACAGCAATGATCCAGGGCCAGGGTTAAAGGAAGAATCCACAGCTATTGACGATGCACCTTGCTTTTCTGGACCCATTTTGTTGTGTGGTGGTGTATTTTTCTTATTCCCGCAGATAACTGGCCAAACATAGATGACATGATGTCATGTGAAGTATTCGCTGAACGTCAGGTTTTGGTGTCAGTCCCTAAGACTCAAACAGCGAGGGCTTCTTCCTTGAGCCGCCATTTTGCACCAAGAGACGTTCAACAATCATACAGGGAGAAATCCATCATAGAAGAGGAAGAGAGACCAATTTCTCCACCTACAGTAGCCTCAATAGACCAGAATGCAATGCAGCCACAGCTTGCATCCTTGTGGATCTGTCATCAGTAGCGTGTGAAATTCAACACCCCCTTCAACAGCTTTTTTGTCAGTAGAGCAACCAGACACAACACAACATGGTATTGTTGTCTCTCCACCAAACATATTATGCCATTGCTATCACTCTGTCCCCTATGTATAACCCACAGCTAAATGCAACAAGAATTTTTCTCATTCCCCGCGAAAATCACTAACTACGTAGATGTAGGTGAAGCAGGTTGAGGTGAAGTGGGTACATCAAAAACGTAAATTACAACACTTCAGAATAACTCCTGGAATGCATTGATCATAAATTGATTATATCAAACAGTGTAAGAGTATCCAATGATGATTTTTTTCTTTCAGAGAGGCTGTCGGCCATTGGTTTAGGATGCCTGACAGTCTTACAGAAAGTCCCTTACACCCCCTCATTCATTGTGACTTGCAAGGCAAAACAGATTTGCGATCAGCAGTGTTAATCTGAGAACCTAAATGAGCACAGGCCCGATGCATAAACAGGAGGATCTACTCCCCCTCAGTTGAGTCAGGCCTTGGCAGCCATTGTGGTGCTGCAATCATTTTATATATGGGATTTTTTATGGCTTTGCAAAGACCGTTTCATTTTTATGAACTTCCCCGGAGAACCGTTGTAGTAATTGCTGTGTTGCAAAAAGGTCATCAGGAATCGCCAGGATTGCAATTTTGATTCTAATTGAATGGGCGGCACTGTTCTCAGCACTCAGCAGAAAATCACTTGGCCAGTTTACTCGCTTTCATTTCTCTAATTGCAGGCTTCGTGCTCGTACTTGGATGTGAGAACTCGCATATGCAGAGGAACTTTATGCAAGAACGCAATGTCTGTTTCTGCAGAGGTTGAACACGCCAGGAATGAACCAGGTCTTGGTTGTTTTGGAGGCCATGGGGTAGATTTGTGTGTTTGGCATATGTGGGTTGGGTTTGGACGGAAGTTTTATTCATAAAAGATGCAGCGCTGTGAGATCAACTGTATCCAAAAATAGGTTCCAACAAATTTCAGGAAAATTATATAACTCTTATATCATCAAAAGTGAAATGAAGAGAATAAAAGTACGTTGGAGATTTGCTTTGTTGGCATGAAAAGTCATTTACAGATATAGGGAAAAAGATTATAAAAGACTGTTAATAGGTACTGAGACAGTGTTAATAAGATGTAAAATACTTACACTTTTGAGTTGGCATAGGGGATGTAAACCCAGGTGAACACACACACACACACACACACACAGTGGTGATACATGGCTAACATTGATTAGCTTCATGACAGAATGGGCTATTTTTACACGTTGCAGCATAGTGGTCACTAATCGCTCAGCAAGTATCAGTTGAAGAATTCAGACTTGTTTATTTGTCTGGGTGTTAAATGAGCGTTTCATCCTCAGGCGTTGATGTCCGGGCACATCCGGCCCGCGGCTAGCTTTCGCCGACGCCATTTTTAACATAGTCCAGCGACCTTGGAAATCCGCTTGAAAGGGCTCAACGAAAGATAGGTGTCTTTAAAAGGGTTTGTAGGCTTAGCGAGCTCAGAGTTGTGTGTGCTTCATACGGACGCACGCGCTCACAGAGAATGTGAGGAGAGGCGTCGTTAGCTTACTTTAACAGTCGGTATTTGTGAGCGCCTGTGCTGTGTCAAGAGGGTTTGCACTTAAACAGTCGTTGAGTGTGGCTGTGTGCAGTGTGTGTGCATCCATTTGGCTACGAATGGCTGTAAATGCATCCATCTATGTGTGTGTTTGTGTCCATGTGTGTACAGTATGTGCATGCAGATCCACCTATGTTTGCCTGTGAATGCGCGTGTGTGTTGGCTTTTTGGTGTGTGTGTGTGTGTGTGTGTGTAGTGCACCTTGTGTTTGTCGGCTTGTCTTTGCTCCACTAATAGCCCTGTGGTCCAGCAGCTGTCGACCCGGAGGTCAAAGCAGTCAGAGGGCCACGGTTTGGGCCACGGAGCAGCCGTACAGCTCCACTGCACAGCTATGAGCAGATCTGTTAAATACTGTAGATGGTTTGGCTTCACATGGGGAAATGTACTTGATTAACAATCCACTGTAGTGATATGAAATTTGCCTTCCTATGCTAAAAAGTCAAAGACATTTTTAAGAACAACTTCATTTTCAGATTGACGACCAAGAGTTCTTTAAAAGGTGCTACGTATAAAGAGCTCATTTTAACATTAATAAATCATTACCACATTCATTTTGATACATTAGCATAATTACCATAAACAAATGAGACCATTGCCGAGAAGATTGGCAGCCTCTACCGGCCTCTATACTGCATTTTACATTGTGTGCCACCGCATCTGATTTTGGAAATCTGCTGGAACGCTTTACGGCACAAAACAGGAAGAGGGCGCTTTTCTTCCAGTGCAAGCGAAGCTGAAGCTTTCAGATTTCTCTTACAATGACAGATGGTGTGAAAGGCCGATGGAAAAATCAGTTCCAATGTGTTCATCCTCTTCAGTCAGGCAAAATAGAAAACAAACACATGGAACAACGCCAGGGAGGGGGAGAAGGGACAAGAGGGGGACAAGGAGGAAGAAGAAAATTTAGACATTGTGACATTTTCTGGCAACAGCAGTGTGGTACAGAAAGTACAATAGTCTGATGAATATGTTGAATATTACATTAATGAATGTGTAATATTGAAAGGCCCAGAACGAACATTTCTGAATTAAATGTTGTGTTAGTGAAAGCAAGAGACAAGACTATAATGAGTTATCAAAATTATTCTCTCATATACAGTATATTCTCCGCCTACAGTGTCTTGCCACAGCAAATCAAATGGATGAGAATGAGTCAAGTGTGTGTGTGTGTGTGTGTGTGTGTGTGTGTGTGTGTGTGTGTGTGTGTGTGTGTGTGTGTGCAGAGCAGCAGGCCCAGTGACAGCTCAGGCTGTCTTCCTTGTTTACTGCCCTCATCCCATATTTGGCTGGGGCAGAGCGCTGAAACATGTCTGGAATAGCTGGATAGAGACAGAGACAGAGACAGAGACAGAGAGAAAGACAGAGTGAGAAAGAGGGAGAGGGGAAAAAAAGACCAAACTTTTGCAAAACTTTGCCAAAAGTGAAGAGTGAATCCCTTTTTGGTAGCTGGTTGTCGCTGGAGTTTGAGTGAGGGAACGATAGAGAGAAGCAGAGAAAGAGAGGGCAAAATGAAGCCAAATCGAGGAGGGAAGGAGAGCTGGTGAATGGTAAGACCTTCAGATTACAACCAGCAACTTTCTTTAGAAATTAGAAAACCCTGTAGACTCGATATGATCATGTGTAGCTGGCTGTGTGAATGTGGCTGCAGGACTTTTTCAAATTCAAACATCGTCAAACCTTTTCAGACGTTGCTGCTTGTGTGGTTTTGTGCAGATCAAATGGTTCCTTATATGGATTTTTTCCCTTTAAAATGCCACATTCCTTATTGTCATTGTTGGCAAAGACAAAATGACAAGAATACAAGTTTCTGTCCATTTGGTCCGCAGACATGAGTCTATTTGCCTGTTTATTATGTTTCCATGTCAACATTGTTGTTTCCTGTGTGTTTGGCATCTATATGGTATAAAATGAATCATGGAGCGAGCAGTCTGTGTGTGGAACATTTTATGAGCGGGCTGCAATTAGGGTGTACCAAAACTATTAAGGACCTTGGTCGGTAACTTCATGTGAGCTGCAGAGCTTGGATAGGAATACAGAGAGCGCAGGGTTTGGTTTATAAAGTGCTCCTCTTACTTTTTGTGCAGTGGGTGACAGCGGGCATGGCCTTGCTGCTGTGGCTCGAAAAAAGTGGCACCTTCTCTTACAAAATGACTGATAGCACAAATTTAAAACAAATTGTGGTACTTTTTAAAGGATCGTAGGTAACTTAAGTCATAGACTGGCGAAATGACTCTTTTACAGATAGGATCATCTGTTTTCTAGAGATATTGAACTTAGGGAAAGGATTTGTTCGAGAATGGATTTAGAACATTTTGGAAATCTTTGTTTGTTGCCTTGATGTTGTAGCTATTTTATTGGTTGATTGATTGATTGATTTTATTTCAGTGTCATGTATTCTCGGTGCCCAGCCCACATGGGTTTACAAGACACATCCATACATAACTTTGCAATATGCGTATAACAAACATGTTCCTCATGCAGCAAACCAAGCTATCATATAGACTACCAGTCAAAAGTTTGGACACACACATTTTTCTTTATTTTTACTATTTTCCATATTTTAGAATAATAGTAAAGACATCAAAACAATGAAATAACACAAAGGGAATGATGCAGTGACCAAAAAAGTGTTAAACAAATCAAAACTATCTTATATTTTAGATTCTTTAAAGTAGCCGCCCTTTGCCTTGATGGAAAGGCAAAGGCTTTGGAAAGAAATTCATACATAGGATCAACTTCACTATTTATATTTGTCTAAGAAACAAATTTCAAGCATTTAAGCATAAGCCTTTTGATCAAAATGGCTTTAAGATAATGAAAAACAAATGTTTGACTGGTAGTGTACATGTTATTTTTACGAAGGGAGATTAACCGATTACCTATGCCCTATCAATTCCACTTTTTCGGAAGCGTATCTCAAGTCCTTCATGGTCATCTAACCAAAGAAAATGAGCAGAAATGGAGAGCGGTCGGGTGTTTTCAAAGGACCCTGTGTGTGTGAACCAGCCTCCATGAGCGCCTGATGCCTCTAGTTAGACGTCTTGCTGACAGCACAGTGAGCTGTAGCAGCAGGTTCAAATCCCAGCTGTGGAAACCCTGCTGAGCCCCATTCTCATCTCTTAATGCCTGCTTTCTCCTACTGTCTGTCTGTCTGTCTGTGTGTCTTTCTCTGTCTGCATCACTGTTCTCTCTCTCTTTCTGTCTCCCATTCTTTCTCTTGCTCTGTTTTTCCGTCTTTGCCCTTTCACCCTTTGTCTTTCTCTATGTGCATGTTATTGTTTCTCTCATTTATTTATCTAAAAAATGTGTTTATATTAAAATGTAGTGGGGAATAAATGGAAGAATCATTGAAATTGAAATACTTTAGTTTAGACCTCTTACCTCTTTTGTACAGTAAGGAAGTACAGTACTGAAGTGAGAGTAACTGATTCTCCCTGAGTTACACATGGCGCCTCTAGGCACGCAAAGAGACAGAAGTGACAGACGGACATGTAGGTAGACAGGCAGGCAGATGCATTTTTATGACAGCTACTGATCCTCATGAGTGAAAGACAGATGGATGGACAGATGCACAGAAAACCAAGCAGCAGACAGACAGACAGACAGACAGACAGAGGCAGACAAGCAGGCCAGCTAATAACCCGACTGATCCCGTTCTTTCTGTGTTTATAATAATAATAATAATAATAATAAACTTTATTTGTATAGCACCTTTCATACAAGAAATGCAGCTCAAAGTGCTTTACAACAAAGAAATTACATGCATGAAAATAGACATAGAATGAGCATAACATAAGATGGAAAATAAAACCCACTGAATAATAATAAAAATAAAGTTAAGAAATAGAGTACATAGAATGCATAAAATCAAGTAAAATACAACATTTTAAAAGAAGTGCAGCAGTGCATAAGTGCGAAGCAAAGTGTAAAAAAAAAAAAGTTGAAGGCCTGTATCAGGAAAGTTGTAGCTAGTTAAAGGCTAAAGTGAAGAGATACGTTTTTAGCTTTCTTTTGAAAATATTTAGCGAGCTGGCTTCCCTGATATCTATCTTTATGTCGGAGGGAACTTCACGTTACACTGGCAGGCAGTTTAATGTTGTCCTTGTTCATATGCAAAGATGCAAACCTCCTAAAAATTGACCTAAGATTTATCTGTTATCCAATATGCTGCGCCAATATTCAATATCTTTAAATTTGACAATTCTAATGCCAAAAATGACAGGTATTCAGTGTTCCCCCTATAATTGTACTCTTGGCAGGGTGGAAAAGCCTCTGAAACAGCATTTAGAATATGGGACAATAAAACTCCATTGGATCCCAGACTAATTAAGTTCTCTGAGGTGGTTGGCACAAGTTCTTTAAGCCAGAGTGAGGCAGGTTTCATTGCAGGTTTTATAGATTGCCACCCCTGAAGAGTAAAAACAGGAGGAAACTCCAACATGTAGGAGGTGTCCGACACTGACTGGCCGAGATTTAAGATCTCAGAATTTTTAGGGAGGTCCACTCCTCATTTAGGCATCCATCCACTCAGCACTTATTTCAATAATTATAAACTTTTAAAGGTGGGAGTGGGCACAGTGTGTTTTGATGTGCCGAAAACACAGGAATATCTGGCTAACCAATTTTAAAAGATTAAATTGCATTTTGGCATGCAGTTTGGCAGATTGGATTTTCAGTTATGCAGACATTTCGAAACAGTTTTTCAGAGTGCAAGTTAGCTAACTGGCAAACTTGAAGAGAAAACAAGAAACTCTGGTCAAAATCTACATCAAAATATAAATGGCATTGACTTCTTTTTCCTTTTTCTTTTCTTTTTCATTAATGAATATGGCATTCATGATGTTGAAAGGTCAACAGCTAGCTTGAACTTGGAATATCAGCTAAGCTAACTAGCTAACCTAGATAGGTTAGTATGGCTAGAGTGCATTTTTCAGCTATTAGCACAAGTGCCAGGTTTTATATTGGCTACCTCCTCTCTTACCTCTTGTCTTTTTCATTGGGCTTCAGGCTAACACTACTTAGCCAGAGAAATTTTGGCTCCAGCCACTGATGTTTAATCAACCAGTGAGGTTATTTCTCCTTCCAGAGCAGCTCTGCCTGGAGGAAATGTTTGTAGAGCTAAAACTCCAATCTGCTGCAGTTTGACGTGACGTGAGGAAGGGAGCGGTGTGATTGGGAGCTACTGTAGCTGGCTGACAGTCAGTCAGACAGTCAGACGGATAACTTTTTATGACAGTCACTCATATGACAGACAGACAGACAGACAGACAGACAGGCGGATGGATGACATCACCCTGAAAGCAATCTTGGGGACAGATACTGATACAGTCACGTCACGTTAGCTCAGCTGTGACAGCTGGACACTGAGTGATAGATGGACTGAAAGGCAGACGGGCAAATATAACCACCACAGTTTTCCTTGTGCCAGTCACTGATATACCAGCCACAACACCTCTTTCAGTGATGGACTGTCACATCATCTCTAATGCTCTCTCTCTCTCTCTCTCTCTACACTATAAATCTGCCAAACTATCTCTCCCTCCCCATCTACCTGTCTTTAAGTGAAAAAAAAAAAAACTAATTGAAAAAAAACTTGAAAAATGAATTCCTTAACTCATTAAAAATTCACAGAGAAAGAAATTGATTTTCACGGGAAACAAGTGAAATAATCTGCCAATGGGCTAAGATCATTTCACTTGTTTCCCGTGAAAAACAAGATTTAAAGACTTGCTGCTGGATTAAATAGCTTGTTAAGATGGATATTTTTTGCAGTGTATCTCTCTCTCTCTCTCTCTGTCACTCACTCACTCACACACACACACACACAGACACAGACACACACCGACAGACAAGTCAGTCAGTCGTTAGTCAGGCTGACACCCACTGCTGGCATGCAGACTAGCCGTCGTCACGGCGATATGAAAGCTGTGAAGGTGAGTGTCAGATCCTGCTGAGAGATACCCTATGGCTCGATGACATCACTGTGTGTGTGTATGCGCACGTGTGTGTGTGTGTGTGTGTGTGTGTGTGTGTGGAGACGTCTGCCGCTGTGTGTGTGTGTATAGATGTGCGTGTGGAAAGTGACCAACTGTCTCAAAGGTTTCCTGTCACTTGATGAAAGGATGAGTCAAAACGAGCCAACTGTTTACTTCTTCAAACACAAAGCCACAGCAGGACAAAGCTACTGTGATAGACATGGCCACACTGCAGAAATATCCATCCTAACAAGTCATGTGTAGTGCTGAGTCTTCAGACCTTGTTTTTCCTTGGAAAGTTCTGCCTGTGGGGTCAGATAATTCCACTTGTTTCCAAAGCAGTTTAACTTGTTTTGAAAGTTTTCTTGAAACAAGTGACAATGTGTTGAAATGAGGCAGATCACTCCTGTCGTATCAAGATAATATCACTTGATTCAACAAAACTCTTGAAAATAGTTTATTTGCATTGGAAACAAGTGGAGTTATCTCTCCACACTGGCAGATTTTTCCACTTGTTTCAAGGAAATGAAGCACTATGGATATTTTTTTGCTCAACAAAGCCAACAGCCGGCTTAAGAATGTAAGACCGGGACTTTAACAGTTTAGCTGTGAATTTCACCAGCAATGGTGACCTACTGCCTCTAAAAAGTACACAGCAAAATATCTATCTTACAAGCCTAGGTTTAGGTTGGCTAAAGTTCCATTTTCTGTTCTGTTTGCCGAAGGTCTCCGTCTTTCTCTCTGAAACTGTGTTTAACATTTGGCAAACTATCTAGCAAAGCTAAAAGTTAAATGATTTCAACAGATTATTGAGGATGATAGCCTCCTGTTAGCAGTGTCAGCACGGCAGGTAGGATGCCAAAGCAAAAGGATAGTGTAAAAGAACTATGATATTCAAAATTAATTAATAATGTTTTCATTTAACTGGCTTATTTGTCATTTTGTGCAGTATAGCCTATGGAATATGTTAGTTTCCAAAAAATAAATGAAACCTTTGCAGACAGCTCTCCTGTGTTTATAGCATCTCTTTAAATGAATTTGTTTCTTTAACATAGCATTGAGATTCAAGCATCACAGTATACAAACCAAATGCAGAAAAATATATGTAAAATTGCAGGAAATTATTTTATTTAAAAAAACCAAAAAAAAAACAACCCCCACCCTGTTTAGATTTTGCCCCCCACATTTACACAAACTTTGGTGCCCATGTTGTTGCCAATACAAATCTGCTTGTTTCAAGGATTTTCTTCAATCAAGTATCATTTTCTGCCTCATTCTGCCTTGTTTCAAGATACTGACGCTTGTTTCTGGAAGATTCCTGAAACAAATGAGTTTGCATTGGGAAGTGGAAATATTTTTCTCCATTAGCAGAATTTTTCACTAATTTTAAGCAAAATAAGATTTCACGGCTGACTTTTTTTTTTCAATGGACATTTTTTCCAGTGCACAACTTCTAGCCTGCTCCTTTAAGTTCAAGTTTATCATTGTTTGTGTTTGACTTTAACTAGCTTTGGAGAACAAATGGTTCTTTTCATTCGCTCCTGGTCCTCCCTCAAGTGGCGTGCTTCACTTTGCCCACACTCCCAGTTTTACTGCCCACCCCCAACACACACACACACACACACACACACACACACAGTTTCCTCTTAACCTTTAGACCTACCCCTCCTCCAAAGAGACCCTCCTAGCACAGGTCAGCTATCCCACTTTAAATAGCTCTTAGAGGTGTGTGTGTGTGTGTGTGTGTTTGTGTGTGTGTGTGTGTATGTGTGTGTACATATGTATGCGTTGGCTCAGGGTATGGTAGATGTATATGAAATCATACACCATATCCTGTAAAACTTGTCATTGCAGACCTCTTGCCCAAGTGGGCACCACATGTGTCTGTTTAATCATGTATGTAAATGCATTGCAATGCAGTGTGTGTCTATATTTACATAATGTGTGTTTTGTTAAGAAGGGTTCTGTCGTTTATAAGGTCAAAGTGTCGCCTGTAAGAGTCTCAAGTCAAGTTTCCACCACCACTGGAAACTTTTAGAGCTGACCAAAGGAGACATCAAAGGAAAAATCCACCTTAAAAACACTGTTGGAACTGTTTGCAATGTACCAAGCTCTGGGTCTATTTTGTCGTTTGATGGTGTATTTTTCTTCTTTCTGGACAAATGTAGATGATATGACGTCATGTCGAGATATTTCCAGCAGCTACAATGGAGTTTGATAGCAGAAAATGTTTCAGCGATCTAAAACATCAACGGTAAACCTTCAGAATGAAAGATCAACAATCACACAGGGAGAAACCCATCATAGAAGAGGCAGAGAGACCAATTTCTCCACTGACAGCAGCCTCAATAGACCAGAATGCAATGCAGCCACAGCTTGCATCCTTGTGTAGCTGTCATCAGTAGTGTGTGAAATACAACACTCTCTTTGATGGCTTTTTTTTTTGTAATTTTTTGTAATTTGAGCAACCAGACACACAACACACCACATCATTGTCCTCTCTCCACTCTTGACTTTTTCTCGACTGGAAAAACTTACTTCACTGTCGCTCTCTCCACCTACACATACACAACACAGAGACCCCCCCTTCTCCCTGGGGTGTCAAACGTCATTCTGGCAAGTGAAGGAAATCTGAAGTAGATGAGATATGTTGAGTCCCAAAGATTCACTCTATTCGTTCAGCTCAAAAGTGTCTTGTTTGAGAAGAAGTGTGTGGCTAATTGGGTAACGTGAACCACATCCCATCCAGTACATTTGATCCAGCACTAACAGAGGCTGTAGCACATTGTCTATTTATAATAAACCGTTGGCCACAGGTGTTCTTCGCCAGTGTGTTTAAATGGCTTTTTAATGGCTTCCAAGGCTGCGATATGGCAATGAGACGCACTCCAAACACATAAGAGAATACAGCCAAGAGGCAGGTGCTGTGTGTGTGTGTGTGTGTGTGTGTGTATGTGGCACTGTATGAGCAATGCCTCTGGCACTTTCACAAGAGATTGGACAACACCTGTCACACAAGAGAATACAGAGAATGGACAGGTGTGGGTCTGTGTGTGTGCGAGTGTGTGTTTGTTGTGTCTATCTATCTCTCTATCTATCTATCTATCTATCTTCATTGTGGATCGTTATTGATGAAAACAATACAGGTGTTAAAAGAATAAAGTCATGATCCAGCTGTCTAAATCTGTCCTTTATGACAGATTTAGGTAAAGGCCTTGTCACCATGACGATGAAACTATACTGTATGTCTGCACTCCAGACTACATCTTTCAAAGGATCCTCAATGAACTGCAGAGGAGTGATTGATGATAGGAATGATTTGGGGTGTTTATATTACGTGCCTGGGTAATAGTTTTTGCAAATCATTCTCACATTTGGTTGGAACGGCTTGAAGTAGGAGGATGGAGAGGATGGACGAGTTTAAATGATCATGGGAAAGTATTTGAAAGTCCAAAAATTTGGCATGTTCTTCTGACTTGATTGGAAACTCACCGTACATAACACCATCTATAATTGTCCTGATGTTATCATTCAACTGGTAGTCCAAGCAGGACCGATTTAATTATTATGATTCATTTTATTTAAAATAAGATCACGTTAGACAATCTAAATGAGCATCGGTCAGCATGGCTTTTCACTTTGAAGGGCCTGAGGGAATGGCATGTTACAGTAGTTTACCACAGTAGGAAACAAATTGTTAGCAATTTGTGTTAGGCAGGCCTTGGTGACTCAACCGGCCAATCTAATTTGAGGCTTGCTGTAGCTATATTTGATGCCAGAAGCAAGCAATTTATTCTATTCAGATGGCTAGCTGGTTATTTGTGCTAGCCAGAGTCATGGTAACTGTATTTTTTTGCCCGCTATTTTAAGCTATGCTATTCTGAAGCTCTCTGAAATTGACGCTACTGTACAGTAGCCTGTGCTCCAGACTACTAGATATGTTTTGAATGGATGATACCTGGGTCACTGTGTGTATTTTTCAAATCCAAAATCAAAATGGCGGCTATTGAGCAATATCTCAAAATAGCATCTTGTATGGCAATGAATCTTCACCTAAATAAGCCTTGAAACTACAGATGTCATATTGAGTTGTTCTTACTCAGTTCTTACTTAATCCAAAGACATGCAGGTCAGGGGAATTAGAGACTTTTAAATTGCCCATAGGCATGAATATGAGTGTGTGTGTGTGTGTGTATGTGTGTGTGTGTGTGTGTGTGTGTGTGTGTTTGATGTAGTATGCTATATGACATGTATATGATATACTGTAGTATGTAAAGCTCTTTGAGATGTGCTTGTGAAGAAGGGCTATATAAATAAATTTGACTTGACTTGACACTAAATATTAATCAGCATTAAAGTATGGAGATCATCTTTCCATTTAGCTGGCAAGATTACTCTTGCACCGTATTTATTTTATGATGTAAATCAGGTGGCTCTCAAACTAAAGCAGCAGTGTAAGTGAAATTGTGAAAAAGAATGAAATTATCCCCTTTTGACACCTTGATTTTTTTTATTTTAATAGTCAACTTTGTGTGTATGTGTATGCATGCATGTCCAGGTACAACAATAATAATCTACTTATATGTGTTGTGTGATGTGTGTTTCACCTCCTACTTTTGTTTGCCGACATGCCGCTTGAACCTGAGTTGTCCGGTTGAAGGGCGGATTCTGTAGCCACTAGGCCACCCGTGCCATCCTATGTGTGTGTGCATGTCTCTGTGTGTGTGTGTGTGTGTGTGTGTGTGTGTGTGTGCGCACTCACTGCCCTGAATACAAGTGTGCGTGTGTGTCTTTGTCCCAACGGCCAAGCTTATGCACATGCCATGCGTGTGAGGCAAATGTGAAGGTCGGGACCTTGTGACGCTCGTTTAGTAAGTTCCTGTCATACCCGGCGTTGTTTAGCACTTTACTTCCTTTCTAAGTCCGGAGAATTATGTCAAACTCCTGGGCCTCTGCTCCCCTGTTGGTGGGCAAGAGAAAATAGTGAG
>NW_027282611.1:37500-40000 GCF_046629955.1 Centroberyx affinis | reverse complement strand
AGACTGAAGATGGAGACGGAGTGGAACCAGTTGACAGTTCAGTCTGAGATCAGGTAAAGTTCCTCCTGCTGGACTCTACAGGATCAACAGGATGACTGACAGCAGGTTTGTCCGTCCCGACGGTCGGAGGGGAAACGCTGATCAGATTATCAGATTGGTTTGAACAGATTATCTGGTAATATGAAGGGATCAAACAGACTGATCTGAGATCTAAGAGTGGAGACTGCCAACAGCCAATGAGAGCTCAGTTCACTGTGAGGTGAGGTGGAATGTCATAGTAAAAAGTAATCAATGATAATAATACATATCTATTTGAAACTCTAAATCTCCTGTCCTACAATGCATGTAAGTTAATGAAGGCTAATGTAAAGCCGACTCAGGCGCACTGCAGTAATGTGCATTAGGGGTGGGACAAAATATCGATACTGGAATATATCCTCATACTTCCTCTTGCGATGCGTTATCGATACACCGGCGCCAAATATCGATATTTTTATTAAAACATGCAGGCGCTCTGAACGGATTCCCCGCATTAAGCCTGTTACCATTCTGACTGACCAGAGTCACTCCTTCATGACTCCTCGAGGTGGCGCTTATCAAATGAATGAGGATAAAGTGAACAGAAGTTAACTAACTTGCGGTGAAGAAGACGAATAACTCACAGAGGGGAAAACGGCGGACAGCGGGGGAAAGCAAATCAGAGGCACCAGGGCTACATACTGGAGCAGACTGAAGTAAAATGACTAGACTGTCTGTACAGGTAACAGGAGTCACTCCATTCCTGCGATCTCGCGATGGCTGGAAATAATGTCGGTAACCATAGTAACGTTTACTTCAGACCAGTATGGCGGCTACCACTGCCTGTATTTTCAGTTTGTTTGACACCAGTAACACCAGTAACCAGAGGCGTCAATTTATCCATAAGATCTTAATAAACCGCCACTGACAGCGGCGTCACTTTCTCTTTTTCCACCGCAGGAACTTTTAACCTGTTAAGCCCAAGCCCTATCCCTAGGAAAAAACGCCTAAAATAATATACCCCAAATGAATCAGGAATAGCTCCTCAACCATAAGGCCTATATGCATATTTCTGGTCTCCTTTGATAGGTAAGAATCTAAGGAATATTAATTCAGTGTAAGTAAACCTATATCTGTTACCATTCCAGAGTAAATGGAGATGCAATAAAGGAAAAAGTAAGATTTTCATCCTCGCCTAGTATATAATTCTAAATTTTAAGGCAATATCACCATTATAACCAAGATCCCATGGATAATAATGCAACTGAATGTCTTCTCATAGTCTTTGACTACAACTGTAACTGTAAATTTGATGGAAATACACCAAAATACAACATTTATGTACAATTCCTAAAAATATACTCAGGCGGTCTCCAGGTTTTGGTCAAGTTTACAATTTACATTATGCCTGTTTACTGGGAGTTTTACTTCAAAACACTACTCATTTCCATATAGCCATGTTACAAATAACATACATCTCCCAAAAACATTGAAAAAGTAATAAACACAATGATTAGGAATCAATATTCATATATGTCTGAACAGATCCATGCTATTCAGGCAGATTAATAGAGAATGCAAGGGTCCTCAGTGCTGTGTGAGGTATCCCCAGTTTCGTCTCTCTCAGATGAAGAGAATGATATATGGCTCATTGGTGTCAGTGCTTCGATGCGGCCACCAGAGGGCGACGAAGAGCCACTGCACCCTCCATAGGGATTCAGTCTGGCTGGACTAAAATGGCTGGGGAATCCCCCCTGACGATCGCTTTAACTCCCGTTTGGTCCCAAGTTACGGCAGAAACGTAAGTAACTATAATGTGCCGTTTTTGGCGAAAATAACATAAGCCTTAGTGAAATATTTTGGCAAGAACATAGATTTTTGTCAGTATGACTGTAAAATGTGAAGTTTGACTGCTACTTTTCCCCGGAAATGGCGGACTGTGTCGTTCCATTTTCATGGTGCGTTCACTGTCATTGGAAAGCTCGGAATTTCTAGTTTCCAGCGATACCAAGCATGTTATTGTAGACTGAAGAGAAAATTAACCCCGATCTTTTGATCACAACTTGCTCTTATATTTACGAAGTTTATATTTGTAAGACTTAATTGTTAAAATACTTAGTAATAAGACATAGTTTGGTCAACATACAGTTGGTTTACAGATTCTGAAAGCTGAAGACCCCATGTTTTCAAAACAGTATAACATTCATATCTTCTATTAATAGACCATCTTCTGTCGCGATTTTTCTTAACTGTGGGGGTGGGGTGGACCCGGTACCGGGTCCGTCGGGCTACGCATCATCAACTGCAATGTTGAGGAATATAAAATTTGAGAATGTCCCACAGCACTTACCTCCGTCTCTTTCAAATTAAGGATGATAATGTTACGTAACATAACGAGTGTCGCGCCACGTAACAACCAGTTGTCCGGTCCCGTTCTGGTTCACACTGCTAACCCAAACCGCTGTCAGACTGGGTCAGGTAG
>NW_027282611.1:0-32500 GCF_046629955.1 Centroberyx affinis | reverse complement strand
GGATTTGTTGACAGTAAGAAATGTATTAAAAACACCAGACTGATGCTTTAACAAAACATCCTGAGGAATAATAAAAATAAAAGCTAAATTTGTCTGATGTGTGTTTTACTGAATTCAGTCACTGAAGCTCCCGGTGTGATTCAGGATGCTCCTCTCTCTGTTTAACACGAGTGAAAGGGTTAAACTTTTACAGAGAAACCTGGAGGTCTAATAACTTCAGCACACACACACACACACACACACACACACACACACACACACACACACACACACACACACACACACACACACACACACACACACAGAGCTGTGGTTGAGTGTGTAGGAGGGAACAGGAACAGGAGCTGGAGGAGTCGAGGAGGAGGAGATGGTGGAAAATCTCTCTGCTTTCTGTCTTTATCCCACTATCTCTCTCTCTCTGTCTCTCTCTCTCTGTCTCTCTCTCTCTCTCTCCTCTCTCTCTCTCTCTCTCTCTCTCTCTCTCTGTCTCTCTCTCTCTCTCTCGGTCTCTCTGTGTGTGTGTGTCTCTCTCTGTCTCTCTCTCTCTCTCCGTCTCTCTGTCTCTCTCTCTTCCTCTCCATCTCTATGCCTCTCTCTCGTTCTCTCCCTGGTAATAATATCTCGTTATGAATTAGTAATTATGGTCTGGTTGCCGTTAGTAACAAGTTGCCAACAGTTCCATAATTCATCATCATCCATTTTTAATCAAATCTCATCGAGCTCCAAACGCCGACCTCTGAGAGAGAGAGAGAGAGTGTGTGTGTGTGTGTGTGTGTGTGTGTGTGTCTTTACTTTGTGTTGCTTTGTTGAAACAGGAAGCAGCTGTAGTAGCAGCAGTAGTATTAGCAGTAGCCTAGTAGTAGGCTAGTAGTAGTAATAGCAGTGGTAGTAGTAGTAGTAGTAGTAGTAGGCTAGTAGCAGTAGTATTAGTAGTAGTAGCAGTAGTAGTATTAGTAGCAGTAGCAGTAGTAGTAGTAGTAGTAGTAGTAGTAGTAGTAGTAGTAGCAGTAGTAGTATTAGTAGCAGTAGCAGTAGTAGTAGTAGTAGTAGTAGTAGTAGTAGTAGTAGTAGTAGTACTCACCAATATTTGGGTGTTTCAGTAAGCGACAGATTCGAGCTTCGCGGTCTAACTTCTGGTGATCTGACAACAGACAAAAACAAAGCGTGATTATTAATCAACAAGTTAAGACGTTATGAATAATAATTATTGGTGATTAATAATGTGTCACTGAAACATTAAGAACGTTTATCTTGCAGAAGACAGTGGAGACTGTACTGTGAATATTACTGTGAATATTACTGATAATATGCCGGTCTGTCTTGTTTTATTAAAAGCATTGAAACTGAAGTTCTTCACAGAGTGGAAACACTGGAGAGAAATATTTGTTCTCAGTATTGTTGCTGGAATTTCCTCTTTCACTGAGGAGCAACTTGTGACTGGAAGGTTGCTGGTTCAAATCCCAAACTGAATGAGAAACTCTCAGTTCCCTGAAGGCCCTCGAGTGCTGGAGCTGCTGGGTGGAAATCAGTAGAGACTGTGTTGTACTGGTCAGCTCCAGTAGAAACCAGTAGAGACTGTGTTGTACTGGTCAGCTCCCAGTCGAAAACCAGTAGAGACTGTGTTGTACTGGTCAGCTCCCAGTCGAAACCAGTAGAGACTGTGTTGTACTGGTCAGCTCCAGTAGAAACCAGTAGAGACTGTGTTGTACTGGTCAGCTCCAGTAGAAACCAGTAGAGACTGTGTTGTACTGGTCAGCTCCCAGTCGAAACCAGTAGAGACTGTGTTGTACTGGTCAGCTCCCAGTCGAAACCAGTAGAGACTGTAGTCAATTAGAGCAATGACAGCCTCTCCATTCTGCTTCCTGATTGGATATCAGACCCATAAATCATCTTCACTTCCCGCCTTCATAAGAAACTCATTACTGAAGTCATTATAACTGAGAGAGAGACACATAGACAGAGAGAGAGAGAGAGAGAGAGAGAGAGAGAGAGAGAGAGAAAGAGAGAGAAAGAGAGATCCCAACGAAAGTAATATATATATTTGTTTTATTAAAAAGAAAACACAAAGATCAGGGAAGAAAGAGAAGGCTAATGTGAGAAAGACAGAGAAGAAAGTGTCCAAGTTAAACCAAAGAAATCAGTAAAATTAGCCAATTAGTGAACTGACACAAACATCGCAGCGAGCATCTGATCATGTGTGTTTCCATAGCAGCTAAATCAGTTAGCTAGATAAAACTGAGGCTAATAAGTTAATACAAGAAGACAAGACGATGAGATATAAGTTCATGAGGAGGTTCAACATGGCGGCCGCATCGCTGTTTCCATGCAGGCAGAACAAAGAAATGCCAGCGCTTCTTTGCTCAGTTGTTGTTTTCTTAAGTCTAGGTTTCAGGATTTGCTTCGTCAAAATTGCATCACGAATCCTTGTGCGATGATTTTGGAAGCTACAGCTGTTGGGGGGCGGCTCTCTGTTGGCTCCTCCCCCCTCAGGGGCGGGGCTGTTTTGTTATGGGAGTGCAGAAGAAAACATTAGCATAGTACATTAGATAGTGAACTAGGTATTTCCAAAAACTGAGGTAACTAAGAGAGAGGAATGCTGCTGTAGTAATGGACAACAAATCGACTGACTGACTGACTAACTAAGTAACTAGCTAGGTAAATAATTAACTAGCTAAATAACTAACTAACTAACTAACTAACTAACTAAGTGACTGACTGGTGGATGTGCTGAGCAGCCATGCCCACAGATACTGAGAGTAAATGCTGCAGTGAATGGGACTGACAGATTTTGCTTGCTTGCATGGCTGACAGGAGAACAGGATTATTGTGTCAACATCAGAGTTTCGATGCTCATATGAACAGCAGCGTTTTTCAAACATTCCTCCACAGCCAACAGGATCAACTAGAGAAAGAAAAAGACACCAGCTGGACTGAGAGCGCAAATGACGAGCCTTCAACTGGATAACTGTGCTGACTTGACTGGTAACAATCAGGCCTTTGGACCATGGATGTCTAATTGTATAAACTTTGCTATACTTTGAGTAAGGCAGTCACAGTTTTGTCACAGCTGGGCGCAGAGAGGCCGGCATCCTCTCTCTTTATTTACCGTTTCTAGTTCTCCTTGCCAACTATAGGCTAGGCTAGTCCAGCTAAGTTAGCTAGCTTACTGTGCTAAGCAAACAATGTTTTTCTCTCCTCTCTGGCCTTTAATTTGCCTGACATAACACCATTGGTCTAGGGGGGCGTGTCTAGTGCTCAGTGTAGCGCAATGCATGTTGGGAAACTAAGCATCTCAACAATCTCAGGAGGCTGGTTACTCTGTTTCTCATGGTTTCCCACGCTGAGAAAAAAACGGATAGGAAATATAAAGGTGTGGTTCAGCCTGATGTCCATTAACCCTCCCAGAGTTACTTTGCTTTAAGGTCTTATTCAGTTTAAACTGTTTCCATAAGCGATTGATCAACTGTGATCCGGTCTTCCTGTTTCCATGTATAAACCAATTAACAGAATATTCCCCCTCTGAGCAATAGTAGCCTACTTCTAATACAGGGAAAACAAATTATGAACAGTAATATTAAGAGTAAGTAATGCTGGTGACATCAAAATGTACCCATAAGGCTTTTCAAGTCTGAGTTTGCGCAAACAGTGAAAACCAAAAGTGAAATTAGTAAGATGATTCCATGCAGCCCATTTAACACGGCAGTAAGCTGCCAGGTTTCTGATGATCGGAGCATGAGCTTACTGGGTGATTGTGGTCTAGTTGACATTTACATGTGTCAACCTAAAACTGGGTTACTTGGGTAACTAGGTTAAGAAAGGAATTCTCTGAGGAAGTAGCCTAACATTTCGAAAACAAGACTAAGAGTCTAACAGCCCCGGAACGTTGAATTTATTTGGATGCGTCTCTGCAGGACTCGAGCTCGGGTCTCCGCTTGAGAGTCTGCAGTCTGACTCCCTGCGGCACACGAGACTCATAAAGTGGAGACCAGAGCAAGCGAGTGACAGTACCATCCATAGAGCCCCTGCTGTTGCGGGGCTAAAAACATCTCTCCCCCATAACAGTTTGGCTAAAAATATTTGGATCTACAGTCCAAAAATTTTTAATCTATGGCAGTGCAAACTGCAAAATATAAAACCCCAGCAGAAAGGCTGAGTCTGGAGGTTCTACACATTATTCTGTAGCCTGAACACAGAGTTTTGGTCATGTTGTCAATAGTGGACAGAAGCTTCTGAAAGTAATAATCCACAATACTTTCATAAACACAGTAAATTCCATTTTGCTCCTCTCCCTCTCTCTGCTGTAGCTCAACAGTGATCCAACCTATATCCAGTTCATAAAGCTTTTCCACTGTCTGTCCAGAGCTAAACAGCCGGTGTCTGGTCGCTCTTTCCTGGGAAAAATCCTCTGCTGCACAGGAAGTGATGCGTTGCACGTTTCCGTTTGACATAAACAGCAGAACAAGTGGGAGTCTTGGTCTGTGCAGAGTTAATGCAGGATGAAGGCTGACTCTCTGGCCAGGTTGTGGTGGCTTGTGGTTTTGTTGATTAGGTTCTAACTGACATCGAACCGCAACAAATAAAAGCACTTGTAAAACCACAACTCCCTCTCTCACATGAGCCAAATTAAATTTCACTGGAAGAGAGAAGGATCCTCTTTAACCTCCACACTGAGTTCAAATGGACAAATAAGAGCAGCATCTTCCTGCGTGTTAAATTATTTTCTGGATACCACATTTAGTCATGAAAATACTGATGTAGATACACACCAAGTTAATACTGCGTAAAGACCAATGATCAAGAAATGAATAGATTGTTAAAAGAGAAATGGTTTGATAATGATTGTCTAGCTGCCAGGAAACTGCGGAGGAAGTTGTCCAAAGCCAAACAGAGAGCCAGCAGACCAGGAGGTGTAAAATACATCACAGCTCTACAGGAATATAAAGCAATGCTTCAGAACAAAAAAGACATTCATAGGTGTAAGAAATAAACTGAAAGTGAAAATGCACCAAATGAAAATAGATCTGTGGATGGGAAATCTGTGGGTTAGGATTTATCGATAACACAAGTAAAGAAAGTTTACGTGTTTGAATCTTAATATAAAATCCCAGAATCTGAAATCTTAAGTGGAATCTGACCCAAAAGGATATAATCAGTCAGCTCAGCAAACCTGAGCTACCAGAGCTGAAAGGTTGAAATACAGCAGCAGTAAAATAACTGGAAAATGATGTAACTTCCCTTATCCAACACAACATACTGAACAAATGTCACATTGGCTTCGTACCCAAACACAGAGGAACAGCAGATCAAATCTACAGCCTGCAGTCTGAAGAAAAAACACATCCAACACAAAACGTGGCTAAAATATTCACCTGCTGTTGATTTAAAAAGGATTTGATTTCCCTTGGCACAAAAGACTATTCTTTAAACTAATTCAAAAGGGCATTGAGGGTGAAAACTGTAATATTATCAACTCAGTATACTCAGCAAACAAATCGGCCAAAAAAGAGTCCGACAAGGGTGTCGTTTGGCCCCAACACTTTTTAATGTAGAAATAAACATATAAGGCTGAGGTTTGTTCATTTATTATTATTATTATTAGTAGTAGTATTAGTATTATTAGTATTATCTATTAATGTATATAATATTACTTTAGTAACACAGGTTTCTTTCCTGCCAGACCAATAAAACAGAATGGAATTGAACTGAACTGAAATGAATGAGATGGAGAGAGAGATGTAGACAGGGAGACACACACACACACACACACTGCTTTGTCAACTTTGCGGGCGGTGTTGCTAAGCAACCAAAGGAAGTCTAAAAACCAGAATAGTGATCTGAAAAAAATCTGCAGAAATGGAGAGAGAGAGAGAGAGAGAGAGAAAGACAGACAGACAGACAGACAGACAGACAGACACGAAAGACACACAGAGAGAGAGAGAGACACACACAGAGAAAGAGACAAAGAGAGAGACACAGAGAGAGAGAGAGAGAGAGAGAGAGAGACAGACACAGAAAGATACAGAGAGACACACAGAGAGAGACACAGAGAGAGAGAGAGACACACACAGAGAGAGAGAGAGACAGAGAGAGAGAGACAGACACAGAAAGACACAGAGAGACACACAGAGAGAGACACAGAGAGAGAGAGAGACACACACAGAGAGAGAGAGACAGAGAGAGAGAGACAGAGAGAGAGAGAGAGAGGGAGAGGGAGAGGGAGAGGGAGAGGTCAAATGTCGAGGACAAACGTCTGGACCAGACTGAGCAGGTGAGTTTGGTATGTGGACCAAACAGCAGATCAGTTGATCTACTGAGGAACAGGCGATGCGTTCAGGCGACGACATTTTTGCGCTTCCTTTCAGAATTTGAAAAGTGATCAGACTTTCACCCACTCACTCGGCGCGATCCGCTGCCGACCAATCGTTATCGAGGATGAACATGAGTGACAGCAGAACAAACATGGAGGAAAAGCTCGTCCTCGCAGCTCATCACAAGGATTATCACAACCTGAAGGTAAAAAAAACATTCCAAACAGTGTAAACACTGGATGGTGTCTGCAAGCTAGGCTAACACTAGCTACGTTAGCCTAGTTTGTTCACATGAGTCTAATCCTCGCCTTTATCTTAAACTAGAAGGCACTCGGAGAGCGCAGACCTCCACCAAGATTTGTGCTATTATTGCTTGTTCGTGAGTCGGATCCAGATCCGCTCCAAAATTTAATGGGTTCTTCCTTGGCCCATGCTACACCCTTCCACCAAGTTTCATGAAAATCAGGCCAGTAGTTTTTCCGTAATCCTGCTAACAGACAAACAGACAAACAAACGGCACCGAAAACAAAACCTCCTCGGCGGAGGTAATAAAAGCTCTTCTCAAGACCATTTTAAATGCATGCATGAGGTGTCGCCTGAACGCAGCCTAACAGCCTCCTGCATGACATCAGACTCCGCC
This sequence comes from Centroberyx affinis, assembly GCF_046629955.1. Lineage (NCBI taxonomy): Eukaryota > Metazoa > Chordata > Actinopteri > Beryciformes > Berycidae > Centroberyx > Centroberyx affinis. The sequence continues at coordinate 25,552 of NW_027282611.1, read as the reverse complement.
CACCAGGCTGCTGCTCAGCCTCTAACTCCGCCCACCCAGCCGACATCCTGCTCAGATGGCTGAACGCTCACATGAGCAGCTGGTCAACCAGTCAGTCAGTACTAGCTTTAGCTTTGTTTGCTCTGGAAGAACAGGGGCCTCTTCCTGTGTTGTGCCGTAAAGCGATCCAGCAGATTTCCCTCCAGATCCACCAGGTGGAGAAACAGTGAGACCAACGCACCGAATACTGGAGTAATCAGGTTAAGTCAGTATTTCAATTACATGTTTACAGGGTTTAGAGAACTCGATTTCTCTAATAACCTGCTTCACATGGTTCATTTAAAGAGTAACTCCACACTAAAACATTTCATATCTACTATGTAGTTATAACTACTATAGTCATAGCTACTATGTAGTTATGAAATACAACAACGGCTGTAATATTGTTAACTTTTGAGTAATCTGACTCAGTATTTATCTCAGTAACCTGACAGAATTACTCTTTAATAATCGGTCTACCGCTCCTCACTGCACTACAGAAGCTGAAAGCGGCCAAAGTTGATCACATATTTTTTAATCCTTTACTCTCCAGGTCACCACTGAATTATCCTGAGATATCGAACTTTGTTTTCTGATAATCACAATTTCATTATTCCATTACCATTAGATAAATTAAACTGTTTTTCTGGAGATCACAGCTTCAGTCGGTTACTGACTTTCTGCCTGTGTGCCTCGATTAAATAAATGTGTGATCTCTCCTTCTGACATTGTCAATTCCACTTTAGTCTTCTACACATTGGCAGCACTATCAGGCTCACCAGGCCCGGCAAAACCATTGATTTGTTATCTGGAGAAAACGAGATAATTGATATCTGATATCAAGATAACGAGACTAAAACAAATCTCAGCAGCGGGCTTCTGTCCTGCAGCGTCAGGCTGTTCGCTCTGCTGGTCTGCTCAGTGTAAAATGCAGCACAGAGCCGGCAGAGGCTGCCAGCCTTCTGTTTACTGTCATTATTCAGCCGTCCGGCCCGACGGAAACAACATTTGACACGGCAGCATCTGCAGAGCTGTGACCGACAGCTTCGGGCCGCGGTGCGAGGATCACTCCCTCCTGCTGAATGTGAGCAAACCAAAGGAGACGATTTTCACTTCCACACCAACAGAAGATCAGCAGCCGGCGGGAAGCCACATCCAAACCTGATATGAACCATGGGATTCACATGTAGACACGCCAGAGCCTGCAGTGTTTATTTTCATCAAATTTGTTTATTTAGTCGTAGTCGTTTGACAAAAAAACGAGTCTGATTTTAGTGCCGGCATATTGAGTACATTTCAGTGTCAGTTGTCATTGTCAGTTATTTATGAACCAAAATAGCCTCTGATTTTTGTAAACAGATGACTACATTATAGTCGACAAAAATACATTAACTTCAACATCAGAATGAAAAAACAGCAGCGCTCTTTTAGTGTAGATTACATTTGCAAGATTTAAACGTTTTCCTATTTTTCTGTTTTTGAAGTTTACACTCAACATGAAACGCTGACTCATTTGTTCTGAATCATCAGAAACATTAAATTAAACTAGATGTTGCTCAGTAGAGCTCATTCCTCCTCCATACCACCAACGCTATGCAACTGTCAAGATATTCCACTTCCATACAGATTTTCACCGAAACGTAATAATTTCTTCCATCATCAACTGGTTTCAGATTTTCCTGACTGGAGCTGAATGTGACATGAGATCTGTTCATGTGAATCTGTTCAGAACACAGAACTTGAACAGATAGAACGATCTTTCCACTGTTTGCTATGGTAATTTGGCTGGTACACCATAAAATGGCGACTATGGCAATATATTAGTTGCTACAGTGACACAAGTCTGGTTACTGAGGCCATAATTCTGTCACACTGCTTGAGAACTGTGCAGATAAGTCTGTTAGCAAGCTGTCAAAACTCAATGGAAAACTAATGTTAGCGACGAGGCTAACATTAGCGACGAGGGCTAAGGAGAGGATCACACCGAGAAGCGTCTCTAGAAACGCATCACCAGCAAAACCAGTTTTCCTGCGGTGCGGTGGGCCTGGTGTGCGCTCCTCTCTTGTGACGTGCAGAGGTGCCACGCCACTGTTCTGTTCTGACGGCCCGTTCTACCGAAACCCCAACAGTCTGAAAACTCTGTGCCTGGCTCCGTCCACAGCCGTGGCTTCTGACAGCCTCGACCGTCAGCTCGCTCTAACCCTGACCTCAGCGACCCCAGGCCTCAACCCAACCACCTCCGGGATAACGGGCCGTCGGACAAACGGGCTTTCGGTCCAATGGGTGGACATTTTTCGGACTATTGGGGTTTTGGAATAATGGGCCGTCGGAACAATGGGCGGTCCCCCGTGCGTCGTGTTTTTCTGGCGTTTTTCTGGCGTTTTTTAGGCTCGCATAAAAGTTAAAATATCTTCAACTTTTCAGCGCAAGGCGCAGAGTCACACCTCTCGTCAATGTCACACTTGGGCCGGGCAGCCAATCAAATCAAGCAGAAGGCGGGCTTTCCTTCCAGTTTTGATGCCGTTTGATGTGGGGGGAACGGTGAAGCACTGGCAAACACAGATGAAAAGCTGATGTCAGCGGTCTTTAGCCCGGTGGCTCAGCAGCTCTGCTCCACAGGCCTCCAGGCTGGTTTCTCTGCCTAGCTGTCTTTGAAGCGGCTGCGGCTGTAGCGACGCTTCTCGGTGTGATCGCCCCGTTATGTAGGGTTAGGGTTAGGCTTCATCAAAGACTGTGCTTCTCTCTCTAGCTCTTCAAAATCAGCATATTAGCAAACCAGCCGGTCAGCATCATCAACTTACTTTAATATAGCTGCTTAAATGCGATACGGAGCTTAGCCTACCTCTAGTTCAGAAGAAAAGTTAGCATTCGCTAACTTCAAACAGCTAACGGACATCGGCTGAAACAAATGAACTCAACTATAAACACTTCTAACTGCAGCAGGTGAGCAGCTCCACCTGGTGGAGGCAGAGTGACACTTCATTCAGCTGAATGCCAGATTCCTCTGCTTTGGTTCTTGCTGTCAAACCTCTCAGCTCAGTGACTTGCTGTGAGTCGCTTTATACAGAAGCTAGTCCAACGGGTCACATCAACATGGCCGCTGCCCCGACCGTCCTGGAACATTGATTTGACCGGGAAAGACTGTTCTATCCATTCAAGTTCTGTGGTTCAGAAGTTATATGCCTTTTTATGAGAAGCCACGCCCACCGCCACGCCTCCCTTTGGCCAATTGGTGTGAAAAGTTAATCGGTTCTTCCTCGCCCCATGACCAATCTTTCCACAAATCACATAAAAATCCACTGATAACTTTTTGAGAAATCCTGCTAACAGACGGAAAACCCTGTCCAGGAAATCATCATCATATGACTGTACTGTAGGTGCAAATATCCAAGAACTTCACCTGGATCAATAAACCTTCAGACCTTGAAAGTAATTTTTCCAAAACCTTCAAGGGAAAAAGCAGCTGGAAGCCTGAAATCTGACTGTGATATCAGTCTGCTGTAGTCAGATGGAGGTCTAGGCCTAAAACTGCAGGACTGCAGGGACAATAATGTTTGTTTAGTTTGATCTTATTTGATCTGAACTGGGGCAGAGCTGCTGGGTCGACGCTGATCCAGAATAAAAAGCCTAAAACACCTGAAACCCTTCCTCCTCTCTGCTGTTCGGTCCAGCTCAGCCAGCGGGCCGCAGCTTCGTTAAGCCTCGTTAATACTGCTAATCAACTCGTTAGCTCTAATTACAGTCTTAATTAGGTCACTTAAGGCCAAACACACACACACACACACACACTCACACACACACACATTCTGATACAAACTGAAAGGACAGACAGTATTTCTATATCAGCAGTTTACAAACGACAGAAAATCTGTTTCCTTTCCTCTTCTTCCAGGAGAAGACCCACTGCGACTTGAGCAATCAGGACCGTCAGATCAGATCTCAGATCAGCTCATCGATGTGTCATACATGACACTTCAACCACATGTTCTGTGCTCATTTGGATTTGTTTTTCCTGTCCAATATTATTATCAAGAAATATGTTGCTGTTTTAAAGCTCCATATCCTCCACTGTCCAGAGTTTTATTTAGTGTCTTTCTGTCCATTCAAAGCTGTGTGTGTGGTGTCATGAACCAAAAACACTCTCAATCCATTTCTCCACGTTCATTTTCCAGCATCTCTCTGAGCCTTACCAAGAACAGGCCGTTTCTGTCTCCGTGTCTTTAAGGCTCATTAATATTAACGACCCTCCGTTCCCATTGGCTAACCGTTTCCAGAGTGAAACGTGAGACGCCGCGGCCCGGCGGCTACAGGTAGGGAAAACTCTCCGGTAATAAACGACGACAACCGCTCAACCGCTTTGAAAAAAACTCTTTGTTAGTCTATTATTTCTTACAAAAATGATAATGAGCGAACCTTTGTGACATCACAAAGTTACGGAAGTCCAAACGGCTCGTTTAGAGGCTCGCTGCACTAATATGGATTGTGTGGATTTAGTTTTGATACTTTCACCATGTTTAGATAGACCATCCAACTCCTTTATCACCACAGAGGAAGAGGAGTCCTGCTTTACATGATGTGACCTTTAAGACGAGCTCTCCTTTAGTTCTTTTCATATTTTCAGCAGCAGAACTCCAGCAGCTGTGGAGGAGAGCGCAGCTCAGCGTTAGGATTTATCTACAAATCATATTGGATGGTCCAGAGGGAAATATGGTCCGAAGACGCAGCAACACTGGAGGAACACATCGACTCTGAGCTCTTCACCGAGCGGCTGAATTGCTTTTGTATGAGGAAACGAAATGTACTTTCAACTCTGTCTGCCTCCAGCTTCCAGATAATCTTCAGAAACACCTCAGATCCTCCGTGCGTCCGACTGAACGGCCACGCCCCCTCGGCTCGGCGGTGGCGGCGGCGGCGTGGGAAACGGATGACGCTGCCTGCAGGATCCAGATCGTGGCTTCGTCAGCTGAGATCTGATCGGAACGATCCAGGATTCAGAATGTGGATTTTGAGATCAGATCTTATTGCGGCCGTGAACCGATCTGAGAGCGAGGGATTTGAACCAGCAACCTTCCAGCTGCTTCTCTAACCTGCTGTCTGTAAAACATAAGTTAGCTTCTCATCCCTCAGTTCGTATCTAGAGCTTCTCCTCCGGTCTGCAGATTGACGACAGCCAATCAGCTCTCAGTGTCCTGCTGACAGCTGTCTGCTCGTCTCCTGAAGTTCTGTCTGAAGCGTTCGGACGTGAGGAACCCGTCGCACCTCCATGTGACGCCCGGACGTCCCGGTGTCAGTGAGGATTTCTTTATCAATGCATTCATTATAACATTTATTAAAAACTAATTTTAAAAAGGGCGTTTCTCCACTGACTGCCTCTCACAATGATTTTTTTTATTCCCGCTGTTTTCATTAGATATGTGGATCTGCCTCGGATCCGGTTATCGCACGTTTTTTTTCTGCAATCATGAAAAATTCTGTTCAAATTAAAAGTATGTAATTAAAATCTTAATAAAGCCTAACATATAATGATACAAATAAAATATAATGCTATAATAATGCACTAATAAAAAATAATAGTAAATATGCTAATGTAATAAAGGTCTAATAGAAATCGACATGGTGTGTGGGCAGGTTTGGGAGTGAACTGTCCCCCCCGGGCCTCTGTAGTCCCCCCTCAGGTCCTCACCTCTGGCTGAGAGTTTCTTGGTGTTGATGATCTTGGCGGCGTACTCCTGACCCGACAGCACCTTGACACAGCGGCGCACGATGGAAAACGCTCCCCTGGAAACACAGCAGGGGGAACCAAACAGGCGGAGTTACTGTGTGAAACGACAAAGGCCCTGCCTCCTAGTGAAGGACGCTTCCTTCTTCCTTGCTCCCTAACTAGGAAGCTTCCTAACCAGGCTCCTTGTCTGAACTAACTGGTTTCAGACAGACAGACTGTCACTCTATGAACCAGTAATGCCTTAAAATTCCCTTACATTTACATTAATTCACCCCTTAATTCATGCAAATCCCCTTAAAATGAGTTAATGGAGTGATTAATGGAGGAGATCCAGCAAAACTCCTCAAACTCCCCTTAATGTTTGACTGCTTACTTTCTAATTTAATCAAATATTCAGGGAGACAGGAGCTTTCCATTAATAACTAATTAATAACCTGTAAACGGGCACAAAAGCTATGTTATTTTTAATGGATAATTAATGTTTATGTAATGAGAAAATAAGGACATTTCAGGGATTAAATTAAGGGGTTTTGGTTTCATGGTGTCACTGCAGTTCTCGTTCCAGTCCTCCAGCAGCCGGTCTGATCAAACTGCTTTTTAAAACACTTTAAAGAAAACATCAAACTCCTCCTGTGGTTTTTCTCCTCCGTCAGACTGAGGCAGGAGAGACGTTATCGCTAGCTAGCTAAACTGCGCAGGATGCTAACGCTGGTTTGCGCTGACTGGACTCAAATCAAGTCACATGACTCACTGACCATTTTCGCATTAAAATGAATTGAAAATGTTTTTATTTCTTATGATCATGTCATCGTTTTATCATCGTTTTGGAAAGTCTTTTCTCAGACTGAGGACTTCCATCCTCATTAATTTTAGCGGATGTCGGGGAAGTTTCATTGTTCTTCGTTGATGCTGCAAGGTATTGTGGGATTTCCTGCTCCACCTGTCAATCAGTCAGTTCAAAATCAGTCAAAACAAGGAACCTTCAAAGGAAATGAGACAGAACGGCGACTGGAACACTTTTTTTTTTTTTTTTGGACCTTCCTGCCTTCCCTCAGTTTGACACAGCTGATGTCACCATGACAACCAACCGCTAAAACTCATTCCAACTGGCTCAAATGATGTCATATGATTCAAGTGTTATTTTGTATTTTATTTTTCTAGGTTCATTTTGGAAAACTTTTTCTCGAAGCGGATGTAGGGGAAGTTGCGCTCTTCTTCGCTGATGTTGCAAGGTATTGTGGGACGTGGGATTACTGTGGGACGCTCCCTTCAAAACCGGCTGAAACAAGGAATGTTAAAAGGAAGCTTCCTAGTGTCCTTCCTATGTGTCCTACCTGAAGGAGACGCAACCACAATTTAAACTTCCTCCCTAGAAATGTTTCCTTGAAAGGAAGCTTCCCTGGGCTGGAGAACTGAAATCTGAAATTCAGTTTTAGGTCTCTCTCTCTCTCTCTCTCTCTCTCTCTCTCTCTCTCTCTCTCTCTCTCTCTCTCTCTCTCTCTCTCCTTCTCTCTCTCTCTCTCTCTCTCTCTCTCTCTCTCTCCTTCTCTCTCTCTGTCTCTTTCTCTCTCTCTCTTTCTTTCTCTGTCTCTCTCTCTCTATGAAAGCTGTATTTTGCCACCCACCCATACATTATGTAAGGGACTCTTGGCGGTGTGTGTGTGTGTGTGTGTGTGCGTGTGTGTGTGTGTGTGTGTAGGCGGTGAGTGGGTTGGGGTCAGAAAGGTGTAATACTCATCCCTCTCTCTATTTCCGTCTATATCTATCTATCTATCTATCTATCTACCTATCTATCTATCTATCTATCTATCTATCATTATGATCAGAAGGTTGTTGGTTTGGGTATCAGGTAATAAAAATAGTGCTACTAATTATAACAATAGAAAATAATAAAAATAAACAAAACAATAAAACCAAAAATAATATGATAAATAATAATAAATGTTAATAATAATAATAAACGTTATTGAAACAAAATATAATAATAATTAAATAAATAAAAAATAATAAAATAATGACAGCAACGAATAATGATAATAATAATAATAATAATAATGATAATGATAATAATAATAATAATAATAATAATAATAATAATAATAATAATAATAATAATAATAAAGTGTTTGGCTGACTTACTTGCCCAGCTCTTCATACAGCTGATACTCTTCGGTGAAACGAGTGCAGATGACCGTTGCCATGGTGACCCGGCGGGGCGAGGGTCAGGGGGCGTCCTGTCCGTCTTCCTCTGAGGAGGATGAAGATGACCGAGACCGAGACCGAGACCGAGACCAAGACCGAGACCGAGACCGACCCGTCTGTCTGTCTGTCTGTCTCTGGATGGAAGGACGGAGAAGAAGAGGAGAGGAAGAAGAAGAAGAAGAGAAGATGGAGGGATGGAGAGCTGTTTAGGACAGAGGAAAAGAAGAGGAAGAGGAGAAGAGGAAGAGAAGATGGAGGGATGGAGAGAGCAGTGAGAAGAGCTGCTTCTCTCTCTTTCTCTCTCTCTCTGTCTTCATCTGTGGGAGAGAGAGGCGCTTTCGGTCGCTCGACCCGCCCGCCCACTCCCCGAGCAGCCAATCACAGGCTGGGTTTCTGGAAACACACACACACACACACACACACACACACACACACACACACACACGGTAGCCATGGCGACTGCATCCTCTCTCTCCGAGCTGGAAAGCGAGGCTTCGTATGATGCCAACTCTCTCTCACACAATAAATTATTTGATTATTATATTATTAAATGCAATAAAAATTAACATGGTACTACCACTATACTACTACTAGTACTGCTACTGCTACTACTACTACCACTAGTACTGCTGCTAAAACTACTATGCTACTACTACTGCTAATACTGCTACTACTAGTCGTAGTACTGCTACGACTAGTAGTACTGCCAGTACTGCTACTGCCCCTGCTATATTATTGATGTTGTAATATGTATGTATTTATATGATAGACTAATATTTTTATAGTTACTTTAGTGGATTGGAGAGACAAAACTCTGTTTCCTCTTCTCTGTTTGTGGCCTATTGCCTGAGGGACGGACATGTCTATCTCTCTCTCTCTTTCTCTTTCTCTCTCTCTGTTTCTCTATGTCTCTCTCTATATGTTTCTCTATTTCTCTCTCTCTATTTTTAGGTCTGTTTTCACCCCTGGGGATGAGGCACTTTCTCTCCTTCTCTCTTTCTTTCTTTCTGTCACTCATCTTTTCCGCTTGGCTTCTTCTTTTCCAGCCCATCCATCCATCCCTCCTCCTCTCCTCCTCCTCTCCTCTCCAGGGAAGAAGGGAGGAGGAGTGAAGGAATGGAGGAGTTCTTACTCTGATTGGTCAGGATATTCTAATCAAGTCCTGTTGGAAGCCGAAGTGAAATGACTGATAACAGCTAAATATTAATGCTAAAATATTATAATATGGTCAGACCAGAATGTTTCCCGCACTTTACACCAATTTCAGTGCAGGAATTCTCCAAGCTGGTTATGGCATCCAAGTCCTCCGCCTGTCTGGATCCCATCTCCACCAAACTGGAGAGAGAGTTTCTCGCTGCTTCAGGGTTTTCTCCGGTTCCTTCTCTGCTGGCACTGAACCTGATTCTTTCAAAGCTGCAGCTATCAAACCAGTTATCAAATTTCCAACCTTCCATTTCTCTCTAAAATATTAGAAAAGGCAGTGTCACTACAACTTACGCACTTTCTGAATTCAATCTGATATCTTTCAATCCGGTATCAGACCCAAGTCACATATGGCCTGTTTTTAGCCACAGACCACAAATCTGCATCCATTTTTTCATGAAGTTCAGCCTTTGAAAATCTGTCTTATTCTATCTAGTGTGTGAAAAGCTTGCAAATTGATGGCTTGCGAATGAATGGCAGAATGAATGAATGGGTTTGGAGCTAGCAATGCCACATTTCCAGTAACACTTTTTATAATAAGTATATTATAATATGCTTCTGTGTCTGAAAGGGGCTGAAAGGGGCTGATGTAACACCTCTGCCCTCTGAGGTTCTGTATGGCGTCCCACAAAGTTCAATTCTGGGTCCCCTTCTGTTTTCACTGTACATGCTTCCTTTTGTCTATAAATGACAGTTCCCACACAGAAAAATAAAGGTGCGAACTGGAACTGAACATGGTTCTTGGAGTGATGCCATAGGAGAACCATTTCTGGTTCCATAAAGAACCTTTCAAGAACATTTTAATATGGTTCTTAATGGGTTCTTAATTCTTAGTTATTGGATGGTGGGTGATGGAATAAAAGTGGAAAACCCCTCCATAGTTTATAGTTTGCAGTTCCAAATGAAGCTACACAAGTGCAGATAAACAAAAACACAATGCAGGTGTTCTATGCAAAGGGTGTCACTCTGAAGAACCATTTTTGGTTCCAGTTACCACCTTTGTTTTTCTGTGTGCATTTATATGCCGATGATACACAACTTTACATTGCAATGACAAATAACTTCTTACTCCTACATGCAGACAAAACCAGATTGTTCATCTTAGGCCCAAAGCAACAGCAAACTAATTTCTCTGATTTTTTCTCTCTCAATATTGACAGCTGCACCATTACTCCTAAAGAATCTGTAAAAACCTTGGTGTTATTTTCAATTCTGATCTGTCAACAATCACATCAAGGCAGTATACAAAACAGCATCTTTTCACCTCAGAAATATCTCCAAATCCAGGGGTGATGGATCATATTACCCCAGTCTTAGTCTCCTTTCACTTCCCAGTAACTGAAAGAATTCACTACAAAATCCTGCCTGTCTCTTTCAAAGCACTAAACGGTGTTGCCCCTAACTATCTCAGACCTACAAACCTGAACCCTCTGCACACAGGATGCTGGACTCCTTGTTATTGCACATATTGAGAAGAAGCCCAGCAGCTTCCTCATTGCTCCTCCTGACATATACGTATGCATGCTGGGAGATGTAGTTCCTCCAGCTTGTCCTGGGTCTGCTCTGGGGTCTCCTACCAGTCGGTCATGCCCAGTATATGTCCGAATGGAGGCACCTGGGAGGAATCTTGACCAGGTGACTGAACCTCCTCAACTGGATCTCAGTGCGGAGCAGCAGCTCGACTCTGAGGTTCTGCTGGATCGCTGAGCTCCTCAATCCAACCTGCAGAAAAACCTGATTTCTGCCGCTGGTATCCGCAATCTCATAATCCCTTTTACCCTAACTGGTGAATAATTCACCCAGATACCTGAACTCCTCCACTTGGAGCAGCTGGATGGGACAGGAAAAGTTTTTCCATCAGAGAACCATGAACTCAGACTTGATGCTCCTCCAGTTCCCATCAGAGATCACAGTGTGATGAAGCCAGAAGGATGACATCATCCTCAAACAGCAGAGATCCTCCCTGATGCACTGAACTGGACTCTCTCCAGACCGGCTTCTCCTTGATCTGCTGTCCATGAAGATACAAACAGGAGAGACAAGCAGCATCTTGTTGATGCCTTGAAGCAGCAACAACACAAACCAGCTGTCAGTCTGAGTGAACCGGGACTGAGCGGCTCCCCATGCTGCCACAGCGCCTCCTGCAGGACACTCAGGGAACAAATCCATTGAACACATGGAGACAGGATCAGGAAACTCATCTCCCGAGCGGTGAGATTCCTCCAGAGTTGGAACAAACCCTCCGCTCCTTTTTTAAAGATGGAGACCATCACTCCTGTCTGACAATCCAAAGCCAACGTTCCTGAAATCCATCTGATATTCAAGAGACGCGTCAACCATGACAGCCCAACAACATCCAGATCCTTCATCGTCTCAGGATGGATCTGCTGCAGCTGGTTCCTCTCCAGCTCTCTAACCATTAACCTTCAAGGAATAATTCACCCAAAAATGAATATTCAGACATTATCTCCTCACCCCCATGCCGATGGAAAGTCAGGTGAAGTTTCTTAGTCCACAAAACAGTCCTGGAGCTTCACAGCAAAACGGCGTTGCAGCATTCTCCTAAACAACTGAAGTTGCTGGGGACTTGTTTTAAAACAACCGATAAAAAACATAAAATGGCTCCATACAGCTCGTCCGGTGTAATCCAAGTCTCCGGAAGCCCCAAGATCCCAAGTTGACTTGAACAGACGTCATTTACATCCTTTTTTTAGCCGAAATCTTCACTGTAGCCACTGAGCTCAAAGCCTCGTTCAGGTTAGCCTGCACCTCGTCTGAAGTGGAGCACGAGCTGGAAGGAGCGTACATGTGCACTTATAAAGACAATTCAAATCGCACACTTTTCTCTTTTCTTTTCGTTTTGTGCTTTATTTATCCCACCAAACATTTTCGGCTACATGGACTTCGTCAGGGTGATTTCTTTCTAACCTCCTCAGTGACCTCTGACCTCTGCCAGTCTTCAGCTCTGTCCTTCCACCTTCTGAGAAAGTTCTGCTGAGAACTGCCTGGTGACGTCCTGCCTTCCCCTCCCATGTTCCAACACAAGGAGGCTGATAATGCTGCGGTCACATTACGGGCTCCAAAAGCTCCAGAACGTTCCGGCGTATCAAGACATACGGAGCAGCAAAGTGTTGCTGCTGGTCGCTGACGGTTCATGTTGTCGTCACACTGTCACAGCTTTGCATTTGTCTCCTTTTTATTTTATTTGGCAAATAGTCGTTCTTGTTAATTGGAATAATTCAAGTAAATAATAATAAAGTCAATAAAACTACCCTACCTACCTTCCCTCTACTGTGATTGGTTCCTGCTTCATCGGAGTGGAAAACAGTTGAAGCAGCTGAACTTCAGTTTGTAGCTGCTACATGTTACACTCTGGAGTTTGTAGCTTCCATTGAAAATGAATGACTTGCTGTTGCTGTGTAGCCTGGTGAGAGCTTCCTGATCATGTGACCTCACGTTCTGTTTCGCTCCACGGATCAGTCTGGACTTCTAGCCGCCCACATCGATTTCAGTGGGCGGGACTACTTGCCTTGACAGACAAACTCCTTCAGCCAATCAGCGTAACAAAACATGTGACGCCATCACAGTGCGCTGTTCAGTGGAAACACGGGATAAACATGCTAACGTTAGCAAGGATTAAGCAAGCTTAAACTATTTCTGCAATAACTGCACTTATGGCTGTTTACTCTGCTAACGTTAACGTTACCGCTCGTTGCTTCGGAAGACGCCATTACTGTTTTTCCAGCGGCGGCCTGTATTTCACCTCATCGACTACGACGCGGTCCCTGATTGGCCCGGTTACATTGTCATTTCAGGAAATCGATGTGGGCGGCTAGAAGTCCAGACTGATCCGTGGAGCGAAACAGAACGTGAGGTCATGTGATCAGGATGCTCTTACCAGGCTAGTTGCTGTGCAGCCTGCGATCTGAACGCACCATAGATGTACCTGGAGCCAGAGCTTTGGTGACCATCTGAGGCCAGACGTTCTGCTGAAGAGACGCTGAGCTGCAGCTGATCGTCAGGCGGTGAGTCGGGTCGGACGAGTTTGGATCATGGAGCTGGAATAAAGTTGGAGATTAAAATTCTAATTAGATTAAACAAAAAGAAGAGAAAGAATACAAAAATAATGCAATACAATTAATGTGTTATGTGTGTTATTAAAGTGCGATTTTATAAAAGCAGTAAGCCAGTAGAATCACTGCTTTCCAGTGATTTGTGAACAGAGCTTTACTCTGCTGAGCTGCTCAGTGGCTCTGAAGTCAAACAGCATGTCGTGTTTCTGCTTCACTTCATCGCTTCATAGCTGTGTTTCATAGCTGTGCTTCATAGCTGTGTGTTTCATAGCTGTGTGTTTCATAGCTGTGTTTCATAGCTGTGTTTCATAGCTGTGTGTTTCATAGCTGTGTTTCATAGCTGTGTTTCATAGCTGTGTGTTTCATAGCTGTGTTTCATAGCTGTGTGTTTCATAGCTGTGTGTTTCATAGCTGTGTTTCATAGCTGTGTTTCATAGCTGTGTGTTTCATAGCTGTGTTTCATAGCTGTGTTTCATAGCTGTGTGTTTCATAGCTGTGTTTCATAGCTGTGTGTTTCATAGCTGTGTTTCATAGCTGTGTGTTTCATAGCTGTGTGTTTCATAGCTGTGTTTCATAGCTGTGTGTTTCATAGCTGTGTTTCATAGCTGTGTGTTTCATAGCTGTGTGTGATGGGGAATGTGTATCGCTCGTATCGTTCTGACGGACACACCTACACACTGCATCAGCTGCAGATGATGTCATGATGTCATGATGCACATCTACACAGCCTGAATCATGGAAATGCATCTGAACCAGCAGAGGGATTTCATACGAATTTGATTCACTGGTGAAGAATAAATATCGCAGCAACTGTCATTGGTTTATGGATACAACAGTAATATTATGTCATTGTGATTTTATGCATATAATTACGACTATTCTTATTACTGACCAGAATATTAACTATATATTCCAAATTGTATCATTTGTTAAGTATATGCTAGTATTGATGCTATGTGTTACTGCATTTGTTCTTATCAGAGAACTGCAGTAACTTCATAAACAGACTTATGAGTGGAACAACACCTCAACCCAGAGATGTGACCAAGTCAGCTTCACTCGAGTCCCGAGTCAGTCTCAAGTCTAAATGTAGAACAGCAAGTCAAGGCAGAACAAATCAAGAGTCCAGTATCAATTTAATATCTTAAAGAAAACTAAATATCTAGGACTTTTCAATGCAATATGGTTTTAATAGGATAAAAACTTGGTAAGACCATCATGAGTTTGATTTCTATAATCAGTTTCAACTTCAATAAATTCAATCATTCCATACAAATTCAGAAAACAGAATTTAAATTCAGTCGTCTGCTGGAACAAATCTCATCACTTTCAATCTAAGTCATTTACACAAACACAAGATCTCAAGTCAAGACTTTAGAAACCTTTTCAAGTCATCAGAGTACAAGTCAGAGTCAAGTCCCAAGTCACCAGAACCCAAGTCAGGTCCAGTCTCAAGTCTTCTCTTCATGCATCAAGTCAAGTCAAGTCATTCAACCTGGGACTCGAGTCTGACTCGGGTCCAAGTCATGTGACTCCAGTCCTTACCTCTGCCTCAACCTAGTACTATCCTGGCCCAGACACACACACACACACACACACACACACACACACACACACACAGTGACAGAGGTCAGCAGTCCTCTGCTCCCCCCTGGTGGTCAAAGGTCATTAGTGCAGTATTACAGCTCCACCCGTATTAAATCCCCAGTCAGTGATCCAAACACAAACCAAACAAACCCTGAACACACTACAGGAATGAGTTCTTAAACTGATCTGATTTCTAAATCTTCATCTCAAAACTTCTTCAGTCAGAGTGTTTTGGCTCTGATGAAACTCAGATAAACCAGCAGAGTTTTCCAGACCCTCACTTAATTTAAGATTTTGTCCCAAGGAACTCCATCTTTTCAATTTAGCCAAAATAGTGAACTCCACTAATATTACTATTATACAGTATAATAGTCACTCTACTTCTATTTTTTCTGTCTCTTCTTCTAACATCAGATCCGTCAGTTTCCTCTCCTGAACGACCAGGAAACCAAACGCCGTCGATGTTCCCGTTTACTGGAGGAAATCAAAGCAGAAGGAAAACTTCCACCAGAGAAATTAACTTTTCTGCCATTTCTCCTGTCAGCAGCTCAGTGTGGGAGGACAGTGACTAATTATGAGGAAAATGAACCAGGGACGGGGGAGGGATATAATGTTAGGTTTTATATAATTCAACTCCCATCTGATATTTAGAGAGGGCGACAACAAAAGTAACAACAACTTATTTTTTCATCAGTCACTGTCATTTTGTCATTAGTGGCCGGCCTTTGGGGTCTGTGTTGATTTATAAGTTTCCATCTGAGATTTCAGTCAACAAATGTTATTCATATAATACAGTGGGGATGTGAGTTTTGCAGTGGACTATGGGATGTGAGAACCTAAACTAATAATATCTCATAACTACTTTGAATGCAGATGAAATGGTAAAAAGCATGTTATTGAAACTGCCATCTTCTATTGGCTGATGTTTGTGGTGACATCACCTGGCACCAAAATCAGCCAATAGCAGATGGCATGAAAACGATTGAGCTCAATGTGACTTAATGTGGTTTAATTACCTAAAACTGATGAAAAATAAAATCTGAAATAATTAAAAGGGGCCTACTTATCCTAATTATTTACTGCCATCAAAAGAAAAGCTCTGGGTAAAAAACAGAAATACTTGTAATAAAATGATAATGCTGTAAAATTCCCCCAAACTATTAAATATGACAGCTTAATGTGGTTTAATGACCTGAAGGAGCAGTCGAATAGAATTTATTCCAAGTGCACTTGGTCATAAAATGTCTTATATGGTTGCAGAGAAATGGATGTACTGAAAAGGATTCCATTGGCTTTCTCAACTAAGTTTCTTATGAAAGGTGAAAGATGATTGGATTTTCACTGGAGTGGAAGCCACACCCACCCGGCACACAGCAGTGCACCAGCACAGACTTTTGGAGCGCACCCTGTGATACAGCGGCACAGGACAGAAACGGTGCTAGTGGTGACGTGTGGTGACGTGTGGTGACGTGTGGTGACGTGTGGTGACGGGTGGTGACGGGTGGTGACGGGTGGTGACGGGTGGTGACGTGTGGTGACGTGTGGTGACGTGTGGTGACGTGTGGTGACGTGTGGTGACGTGTGGTGACGGGTGGTGACGGGTGGTGACGTGTGGTGACGGGTGGTGACGTGTGGTGACGGGTGGTGACGTGTGGTGACGTGTGGTGACGTGTGGTGACGGGTGGTGACGTGTGGTGACGTGTGGTGACGGGTGGTGACGTGTGGTGACGGGTGGTGACGTGTGGTGACGGGTGGTGACGTGTGGTGACGGGTGGTGACGTGTGGTCACTGGTGTCACCGACCGACCGACTGACCGACCGAAGCACCACAGACTCCACTGAGCTCCTGCTGTGGCTACAAATGCCAGAACAGAGCAATGGCACCAAAAACCCAAAGTTTTGTCAAAATCCGATCTGCAGCCTCTGAGTTATTGAGTGTGACGGACGGACCGGGACCGGGACGATGGACCGGGACGATGGACCGGGACCGGGTCCATCGTCCCTCCCCCAATTTCATGATGGACAACAGTGAAGCATCATGGAGTGACGATGTTTCACCAGATGGAGCCACAGAGTAAGACCTGATCGAAGCTTTAATATCAGCTTAACAACAGCATCTGGTCTTAGTTTGGAAGTACGCTCTCAAAACTGACATTTTGAACAAATCTCAGACATACATTCTGCATTTCTTCATATAGGTTCATATTCATAATGTTATGAAGATATAGTCATACTTTCTGTTACTGTTAACATACAAGGTTTGTTACAATCTTCTCAGAGCGCCCAGACAGCAGCTAGCCGCTCTTTTTCCAAATCTCTTGAATGTTTTGGAGCCGAAGCGAAAATGAACCAAAAACCAGACTCACTGCTGAGCTCACAACGATGGAACCATTATTAGATTCCTGTTACATTTCATTACAAAGTTTGATAATTAAAGAATCATCAACAGCATCATTAAAATGAAGTTGACAATTAATGCATAGAGCGCTTACATCTTACATGATTGGTAGAACTGCATCATATGATTCGGATAGATGAGTCCAGAAACTGTCCAGAGTCTAGAAACAGTCCAGAGAAACAGTCCAACTAAACTGCCACCTCATGTTCACAGTGTTTCAGATTCGTTCTGTGGGCGTTTGGGTTCCAGCGGTTTGGAGTCAAACTCCATGAGCCTCCAGTCTTCTCTTCCTGCCTGGAAACCTGACTTGCTGCAGATGTGTCATTTTCAACAGCGATGTGACATTGTTGTTCGCTGCTGTATTGTCTTCTGGCTGAATGAGGTGTGAAAGTTAATGTCTGAAACCCATAAAAACCAGACATACATCCTAAAGAGCCAGACTACATAGTTGCCAGATCATGGTTAGCTCCGCCCCTCTGGGAGACAGAGGTGAGCGTTTCAAACTCAAGACGGCAGATTATGAAAGCTCTGCAGCAGGTCGGAGGTTTGATCCCCACAACGATGTGAACCGTGTGTCCCTGTTGAACTGTCCTTGAGCAAGTCACTGAACTCCTTCCTGCTCCTGGGCCGCTGACCTCTGACCCCTCTGGTGAAGTGTGGACATGTACGTCTGGAATAAAGACACCGAATTCTGCTTTGAAGAAAAGATTCAAAGTTTGCAAAGAGTGAAGAAGAGAAACCAGAGTCCTGTGAAAACAGCAGTTTCAGAGTCAGGACTGGGAGGTAGTGGTCTGGACTGGTTCTGCGGGGTCCTGGACTGGTTCTGCGGGGTCCTGGACTGGTTCTGCAGAGTCCTGGACTGGTTCTGCGGGGTCCTGGACTGGTTCTGCGGGGTCCTGGACTGGTTCTGCGGGGTCCTGGACTGGTTCTGCAGGGTCCTGGACTGGTTCTGCAGAGTCCTGGACTGGTTCTAACAGCTCTGGGCTGAGGTTCCGGGCCTCAGCGATGAGTCGCTTGACGCCCACCATCCATTGGCTGACCTCGGTCACATGGTCCACCATCAGAGAGCGGTGGATCTCATCAGCCGAGTCCCACTGACCAGACTTCAACTCTATAGAGATACAGAGAGCGAGAGAGAGGTTAGTCAGACAGGTGGTGAGAAATAGTGGTGTAACGGACCGTAGTGGATCCGTGATCCGTACAACATTACAGTCCAGACCAGACTTGCGTTTGGTCAGTGGGACTGGACGGTGGCTCAGTGGTTCAGTTTAGGATCAGAGATCAAGTGTAGGTGATCTTGCTTTACTCAGATTTTATACACTGACCGGTCGGCGGCCGTTTAGATGCTCAGGAGCTCTGGAGTGGAACAGATGATGACATCAGAGGTACAACTCATCTAGCTAGTTTTAGTATTAACCCCTTGTACCCTGACTTTAGCTGACTTTACCCTTAAATAGCTTCAAAGTTAGAAAAACATTTTTTTTCCTAACTGTACAACAATGTCACGTCCGTATTCTGTGTCTGCTGTTCAGACTCAAGCTCTAGCTGCTTCTATTGAATGAAATATTCAAATACAAGACGCCATGTTTTTATGGCTGCACCATTACATCAAATGGAAAAAATCTACATGTTTGTGCCTCATTTTCTACACATTTCCCTGTAATTCAGCCTGACACATTTGGTGTCTTTGGAAAACTTGTTATCTTGACTAGAATGTAAAATAAAGTTCTGTGTGTCTGAACAAAGCTCGGCCGTGCGACCTGCGTTTGTAACGATGGAGCCAGCGGCGGGGAGGAAGAGGTTAGAGTCATGAAGTGGTTGTGACTTGGCTTTGATGCATTAAGTCTTTATTGTTTTCATTGCATTTGTTCAAATTTGTAGATACTGTGGTATTGATTGTTGTTGTTGTTTATTGACGAGCCAAATGCACTTGTGTTATCTTTGAGTCTGTGAGTTTACTGTGTTAACCTGAACCAACCAGCTGTGAGATGATCCTGCTTCTTGTCTTCGTCAAATAAACTCAACTAAAAAGACAGGTAGTCAGAAAGGTAATCAGATAGACAGGTAGACAGACAGACAGACAGTCAGACAGACAGGTAGACAGACAGACCGACAGTCAGACAGACAGGCAGGCAGACAGACAGACAGGCAGGCAGACAGACAGACAGGCAGACAGACAGACAGACAGTCAGACAGACAGGTAGACAGACAGACCGACAGTCAGACAGACAGTCAGACAGTCAGACAGTCAGACAGACAGACAGGCAGGCAGGTAGACAGACAGACAGACAGGTTACCCAGTGTCAGGTTGTGCATTCGTCTTCTGACCGGCAGGGAGAGTCTTCCTGACCTCCAGCTGACCTCCAGCAGACGAAGCCTCTTCGCCACGTCATCACACACCTGAGCCTGCAGAGGTCAGAGGTCACAGGGTCAGTCAGGACATCTGAGCCTCAGAGGTCCATCAAAGCACAAGTCAAAGTCAAGTCCCAAGTCACCAGAACCCAAGTCAAGTCGAGTCTCAAGTCTTCTCTTCATGCATCAAGTCAAGTCTCAAGCAATTAAAACTGGGACTTGAGTCTGACTCGACTCCAAGTCATGTGACTCGAGTCCAAGTCATGTGACTCGAGTCCCCCCCTCTGAACCGAGGCAGAGCCTCTGCAGATTACTTCTGCAGAAAAACATCAAAGTGGAAATCCAACAAGATATCTCTCTCCCTCTCTCCCTCTCCCTCTCCCTCTCCCTCTCCCTCCCCCTCTCTCTCTCTCCCTCTCTCTCAACGATAAGCGGTGGAAATGTTGAGGAACCAGGTTCAGACTGAGACCTGGACATATTAGAGATGTCATTTTTTAGCACTTGGAACTATTTTTGGTGTTATGCTTGAAACAAATCTTCATTCTAAAGTAGAATTGACTTGTTACTGCTACGATCCGATGCTCTGATGTTATTCTGTCTTTTTATCAGATGTTTATGGGTGTGATGCTCATGAATCTCATGTGTAAGTCGCTTTGGATAAAAGCGTCTGCTAAATGTGAAATTGTAAATGTAATTGTAGTGTAGAGTGAAGCTCGCTCGCCCAGCAGCTCTCTGAACTGTTTCACTATAGAAAATGCAGCAGCCAAAAGCTCCATTCTATTCCAGTTACTGGATGTGAGGAAGCTCAGGTCTTGGTGGAAGATGAAGCTCTGGGACAGATGAAGAAGAAAACCAACATGTGGAGAATTCTGTTTCTGTCTGAAGGATAAAAACCAGCAGACTCACTGGAACAGCTTGTCGACAGCCGCTCAGCGCCCAGTTCAGCACAGAGACCACGCCCTCCACATCAGGCTCGCTCTCTGATTGGCTACTGCCAGGGTCTCTCTGATACGCCGCTGTCCCCAGCGAGGGAGGGGGCGTGGCCATACAGGGAGGAGGAGCTAGGAGGAGGAAATAAGGAAGGTCAAAGTGGATTTGAGTTTGAGTTCCACACGCTAAGCATTAAAAATAAAAAACAATAATAAAAAGCAGAGTTTCTGTACCGCTTCACAGGAAGCCATAAAAACAAAATAAGTGAGAAATAAACTACATGAGGACATAAAAAAGGAAACTTGGTTGGGAAAAAAATACATAAAAGAAATAAGATTAAAAAAACATAAGAAACAACACTAGATCAGAAGTGGGAAAATGGCATAAAAGCAAGTCTGTAATCTAAAGCATTCTAAACATATTCATCCTCTACTTCCTCACCTCGGTGTGCAGGGGGCGGGGCTGTCCCACATGGGGGTGGAGCCAGAGGGCTGGAAGAGGGAGGGGCAGGGGGCGGGGCTCCCGGACCTGGGGACCAATCAGGGACAAGATGACTTTGAGGTGTTAAAGTTGAGATGAAGAGTTTGGAAAACAGAATCCTAACACCCTTAATAGATCAGAATGGCGATGACGCAGCAGAAGGCCTCGCCTGTTTCACTTGTTCTGCACTTTGTGGGCGTGGCCTTTCACCGCGTCATCGCCATCCTCATCCTGAAACTCATGAAAACACAGAGGAAGAAAAGGCCTCGGCTCACACAGACAGAAACAATGGAACAGCAACACCAACCCACGGACCTTCTGGGAACAAACCGAGGCCTTAAACAGAAACACCGGACCCGAAGCCAAACAGTCCCATCATGCACAGCAACAGAGACAAAGCAAAGCTATTTATAGATCGGCTCCAAAAAAAGACATTCCCACCCGGCGACCCGCGAGTCGACCCAGCGGGAAAACACAGTGAGCAGAACGAGCCAGAGGAACCGGATCCATCTGAACCGAGCAAAACATAAACAAAGCACCGGAGGAGACCGAGCCGACGGCGTGATGTCATCACAAGCAGCCGACCGATACCTGCAGCTCCTGTCACACCTGTTCACCACCTGGCTGATCCACAGTCACATGACCCACAACCACCCACCGGCAGGAGTACTGAGCAGTAGTAACACCAGTAGCAGCAAAATACTAGTAGCAGTAGTACTAGATACAGCAGTAGCAGTTGTAATAACAGTAGCAGAAGTAGTACTAGTTGAAGTAGTACTAGTTGCAGAAGTAATACCAGTAGCAGAAGTGGTACTGCTGTAAGTAGTAATACCTGTAGCAGAAGTAGGAATAGTTGCAGTAGTACTAGTTCCAGTAGTAATACCAGTAGCAGAGGTAGTACCCATAGCAGTAGTACTAGTTGCAGTAGTAGTATCAGTAGTACTTCATGTGGTTACAGTACAGTGAGTACAGTCATGTGTACTGGACCCTGCGGCCCGGCAGCAGCTTACCTGCAGGAGGGGCTCTCCTGGTGAGGAGGCTCTTCCTCGGTCCGCGGGCCGTCTGGAGGCCGTAGGAGAACTGGGGGGGGTCGTTCCAACCCCGCTCCTGGTTACCTAGGCGACAGACAGACAGACAGACAGATCTTTTACTGACATCATGGAAGCCATTGCGTAATGGTTTATATGGAGTTTGTTTCAACCCTTATTTTTTCATTGAAAGTTGAGTTGTTTTTTTTAAATGAGCAGTATGACCAGTCTGTCTGTGGCTCATCTCTATATTCAGGCTTTCATTCCAAAACACTACAGATCAATTTGGGAAAAACAGTGCTGTTTGAAATTCAATATCAAAGTCAATATTTCAGACAGATATAAAAACACAGACGCTTCATGACTGAAACAGAAACCCATAACGTGTTTAGCCTGAGTGACATTCATTCAGCCAGAGCAGAGTCAGTGTGTTCACTTTGGAATTCATACCGATTATATTTATGAAGTAGCATATGAAGTAGTATACTGAAATAGCCGTTTTCACTTGTATGAAGAGAGCCAACGCCAAATTCCATTCGAAAATTGGGCACTTTATGGTTGCCTTGCCTATCGGCAAACATACACACCTCGGATAGCATGACTTGGGACTTCTGCGAATCAATAGGGTCTTCTGGTAAATTCGGCATATAGTTGAGCGACCAAAGAACAACTTATTTCAATAAAATCTCTATTTACTGGATTGGTTTACACCGCTCACTACCGCCCTCCACTGTAATTTGGTACAAGAAGACGGGAGAAAACAAAGGCGAACCAGAACTAAAAGTTTAAATTTTATTGACATAATTGCTGCTTGGGGAATCACTTGTATGCCGAACTTCCCAGAACATCCGAATGAGTTGTAAAATGTCCAAGCCATGTTTTAGGAGGTGTGTGATGTTGCCGAGAAGCAACGGAGCATTACAGTTAACAGATTTCTGAATGGACTTTGGCCTGCAACTCTATCAACACGACAGAAAGGAGCGTCTCTGGGCTGGGACCAAAGCAGCCGAGCTAACGAGCTAGCAGTTAGCCTCACAGACACACGACAGACGTCATCAGTACCTTCACCCACTGGTTAGAGACTCTCACCTGGTTTAATGAACATGTCCTCCATGTTGGACTCTCCTGTCTGTCTCCACAGCTGTCTTAACGGTGAGGAAGCAGCAGCTAAGCTAACGGCTAAGCTAAACTGTTTTTTTCCGGGACGCGTGGCCAATGTGTCGTACTTCCTGTTCCGCGTGACCCACTGCCAAACCAAACACCCTAATTTCATCCCTTCATTCAGTAAGCAGTCTGATATCCGCAGTTGGCTGTCACTAAAAATGAATAACACATTTGACTTATGTGGATGTCATTTATTTTATGGACAATCTGGATGTTAACATTTCTGACACTGTCAGTCTTGTTATTATTCTGGGTAAATATACACGCATGTAAATGGAAAGGAAGCACACCCTCTTTCACCTTGTTTATAATTAATTTTGCCAACTACTTTAAATCATTGAAACATATGACGAAAATGATCAGAAAGACCACAAATATATATATGTCCATGTCCCATTCCTTGCTCTTTTAATTTCTCACACCTTGTGCCTTTGTGATTCTTCTGCTGAATTTTTGATTGTGCGTATTTGATATTGTTTTCTTTTGTGCTACAACTACATATCCAACATTGTTGGTTTTATTGTATTTTGGTTTCCCTACATTGTTTTGTACATTTTCCTTGCAATAAAAAACCCCCAAGAAACCTTCATTTCATCCCTGAAATGTCCTTAATTTCTCCATACATAAACATGAATTATCCATTAATAATAACACAGCTTAATAAAGTAAGGTTAGTATCATGGGTTTTTAAGGGATTTATTCATGGGTTGATAATCAACCCATGAATGAAAAATCCTTTAATGAAAAATCCCTTAATTACTAGTAATTACGGGATTTTTCATGCCTTTCATGCATGGCTTCAAGGGTTGTTAATGAGTTATTAATGGAAAGTTCCTGTCTCCCTGAATTTTACATTAAATTAGAAAGTAAGTCAAAAATTAAGGGGTGTTTGATGGGGTCTCCTCCATTAATAACTCCCTTCATTAATTTTAAGGGGATTTGCATGAATTAACAGGTGAATTCATGTAAATGTAAGGGTATTTTAAGGGATTACTGGA
Source organism: Centroberyx affinis (assembly GCF_046629955.1). NCBI lineage: Eukaryota > Metazoa > Chordata > Actinopteri > Beryciformes > Berycidae > Centroberyx > Centroberyx affinis. Next base: position 1,398 of record NW_027282611.1, on the reverse strand, counting down.
TAGAGGCAAGAAGGTAAATAAAAGGTCGATCTTTATTCCTGCAAAGCTGTCATGATACAAATATTGATTTTGTTGCAGACATCAACAGGCTGATGTTCTTCCTATCAGTTATTGGTTATTGTCAGTTCATACCGGCCTGATTCTGATTCAACTAATGAAATGTGATCTAAGCTCTGGTTGGCGGTCTTGAATCTGCCTTGATTTGCCTCTAGATGGCGCTCCACTCTGGGACAAATCCTGCAACAACAAATCCATCAGGCCACACTGTAGAAAACAGGTTTCTCCAGTCAGACCAGATGCAAACTGGCTCAACCAACCAGCAATCCCTTAAAATAACCTTATAATTCAACCCTCATGCAAAAAATAGTTATTAATGGAGATCCCATCAAAACCTCCTTAAACTCCCCTTAATGTTTGACTGCTTACTTTCTAATTTAATGGAAAATTCAGGGAGACAGGAACTTTCCATTAATAACTCAATAACCACAAACAATCCCTTAATTTCTAGAGTCTCTGTGAATCAACCCATGAATAAATCCCTTAAAAACCCATGATACTAACCTTATTTTATTAAGCTATGTTATTTTTAATGGATAATTAATGTTTATGTAATAGAGAAATTAAGGACATTTCAGGGATAAAAGTAAAGGGTTTGGTTTGTGAGCAAAAGGAATAGAAACTCAAGACTCGAGGCAGATTGTTGTTAAATGTGAGAGTGTGTAAAAAAACAAAATGGTATAAAATTGAAATTTTTTTTACAGTGTAGAGAGAGAGGGAGGGAGGGATGGGTCTACGTCACCAGGAGGAGGAGAGAGAGGAGAGGAGAGAGGGAGTGGCCCTGCCTGCATCACTGCACTATATAATAGGATAGAGAGAGAGAGAGGAAGAGAGAGAGAGAGAGAGAGAGAGAGAGAGGAAGAGAGAGAGAGAGGAAAACAGCATCCGTCCACCACCGATGGACAGACAGGGGGGAGAGAGGGAGAGAGAGAGAAAACGCCGGGAAAGAAACAAAAACAAGAAGTGGATTGTTGTTGTTGTCGTTTGTCCGCTGTGAAGAGAGAGAGAGAGAGAGAGAGAGAGAGAGAGAGGACGCAGGATGAGAGACATACAGCTGGAGAGACAGACAGACAGAAACAGATAGAGAGACAGACAGACAGACAGACAGACAGACAGAGGGCTACAGCGTCTATCTTCTGGCAACTGGGCCTCTCGTCTGCTGTGTGTGTGTGTGTGTGTGTGTGTGTGTGTGTGTGTGTGTGTGTGTTTGTGTGTGTGTGTGTGTGTGTGTGTGCTGGAGGAGGAACAGCTGATTGGAACACACGCATCAGAGGGCGGAGCCATGATGGGCAAGGATTACATGTTAGCCATCATCATAGTCAACTATGACGGTAGGTAAAA
>NW_027282610.1:40000-45857 GCF_046629955.1 Centroberyx affinis | reverse complement strand
TTTACCAACTCCACCAAGCCTACACAGCTTTCCCTCCATCTAGGCCCATGGTTTACGACCTCTAACAAAGGGCCAGGACCTGGTCATGTGGCCAGCATGCTCATACACCCCCCCCCCCCCCCCCCCACCCCCCACACACACACACACACACACACACACACACACACACACACACACACACTTGTAAATAATTTGTATTAGTTTTGTGTTACTTTTAATCAATAAATTGTGTGTTGATACAAAAAGGGTTTGTATTACAGAATGCATGAATGAACCAACCTCTGCTGTTAAAGTCTCACTTCATCCTTCAACTCTTAGTAAATCATCAATATTATTCATTTAGTGTTAACTGAAGGTATATTATTGTATTTTAATTGAGATGAACTATTAATAATGAAATTTCAATAAAAATTATTCAATTGTTAGTTGATATTTCAAATTGATGGTTACATTTATGAGACTGATATGAGACTGATTTTATCATTTGTGCCACTTTATGAAAAGTTATAACTCTTCATGATCAGTGTCAGTGTGTGAAAGACTCCTCACATAAATATTAGATATATTAGATATTTCCTACAACATTTCTGAAGAAACGAGCGTTTGGTGAATCTGACGCTCTCGCACGAGTCCACCGCGCAAAACAAGTAAGAGAAATTTAAGATAAGAATATGAAAATATTCTTGCATGAGGCCCATTGAACAGCATTCTCACATCTGTGTCCCGCTTATCCAGGTGGGAAAGGACAGTGTGCATCGCCAAGGCAACGGCATCGTCTGTGGATCTGTTTGATCTGTAGGTGAATGGGAGAGGATCTGTTGTGATGGGGGGGGGGGGGGGGGGGGGGGCAGGAGACTTCATGATGACTGAGGTCAGTGCAACAGGACGATAGGCCTTAAGGCAGGTTATTGGTTTCTTGGGGACCGGGATGATGGCGGTCTTATTCAGGCAGGTGGTTATTGGTTTCTTGGGCTCGAGGTTCGGAGAGCAGTGTGTTGCTACTAGATTCACGATTCAATAATTTATTGCCATATCAACCTTACAGTTGATTTGAATTTGTTTCGGTGCGTACACACAAGCCGTGTCCACAGAAAACACACGGCCTCATTTACAATACAATAAATACAATTAGTGCAACTATATGGCCCGTGTCCTTAAAGTGACAAATGAAAGTGCATGTGCTTGTTTATACAACCAGTGAAACATTCAGGATGCAGACTGCTTCAGGGTCAGTGCTGTTAGGGAAGTGAGATGTTCTGGAGTCTTTTACCTGAAGGGAGATGACTGAGTAGAAGGTTTTTGGTCGGGTGTAGGAGTCCTTTAAGATTTTAAAACCTTTCCGCTGAATGTGGATGTGGAATAGTTCAGAGATGGTGGGAAGTTCACAGCCAATTATTTTTGAAGCTGTGCGCACGACTCTGTCCAGCAGTTTTTTCTCATGGGCTGTAGAATTACCAAACCATACTTTATTATTATTATTATTGAGAAAGTGAGCACACTCTCTATTACCGCTCTGTAGAACTGTAACATTGCAACCCTTGACACTCCAAATTTCCAAATTTGTGGATAAAAACAGTAAGACATAAAACAAAAAACCATAAAAAGCTACAAAGTTGGTGCGGACCGTCCTGCGGCAACAAGTTTGTTTTGGTTCCAGTCTGCCTTCTACCTCCACTTTCATATTGTGTTTAATCACTAATAAGTATGGATAGATACATTTTATATTTTAGGCATTTAGCAGAAGTCTGTACATATTAGTCTATATATATTGATATGATTGATTGATTGATATTGAAAATTCAGATTGAGCCTTGCTCCTCCTGGGAGAGAGAGAGAGAGAGAGAGAGAGAGAGAGAGAGAGGAGAGAGAGAGAGAGAGAGAGAGAGAGAGAGAGAGGGGGAGAGAGAGAGAGAGAGAGAGAGAGAGAGGGGGGGAGAGAGAGAGAGAGAGAGAGAGAGAGAGAGAGAGAGAGAGAGAGAGAGAAGAGAGAGGGAGAGAGAGAGGGAGGGGGGGATTAGGCTCAACCATTAACAGAAGAACAAATGATTGTAAAGCACCAGACAGAAAGAGAGAGAGAGGTCTATTCCTTTTAATGATTGTCTCTCTACCGCTGAACAGACAAGACGAGAGAGAGAGAGAGAGAGAGAGAGAGAGAGAGAGAGAGAGAGAGAGAGAGACAGGAGAGAGAGAAGAGAGAGAGAGAGACTTTTCTCAGTAAGTCAGTAACCAAATTTTTAACCAGACTTTTTTCTTCTGTTCTGCTGATCCAGACGTTCTCTCTCTCTCTCCGTCTATCCCTCTGTCCGTCTACCCGTCCGTCTGTCCATCCCTCCACTCGTCCGTCCCTCACTCGTCCGTCCCTCCACTCGTCCGTCCCTCCACTCGTCCGTCCCTCCACTCGTCCGTCCCTCCACTCGTTCTCTCTCTCGTTCTCCTGCGGCTCCAGGCAGTAAGTACTTTCTCCTGATTTACTGGGAAAATCCTCTTTTCATGGTGCAGTGTTTTATTCAGCTGTAATCCTGTGAGAACTGAGAGAAGGAAACTGTGCAACTATCACAACCTGTTAAAATAAAAATCTAGAAGAACTATAAGGTCTCTATAAATTCACTGTTCAATACCAGTTTTAGTCCTTTAGCTTTTGGAAGGTTTTGGAAGGTTTTGGCAGGTTTTGGCAGATTTTGGCAGATTTTTAGGAGGTTTTTGGAAGGTTGTGGCAGGTTTTGGAAGGTTTTGGAAGGTTTTTGGAAGGTTTGGCAGGTTTGGCAGGTTTTTGGAAGGTTTTGGCAGGTTTTGGCAGGTTTTTGGAGGTTTTTGGAAGGTTTTTGGAAGGTTTTGGCAGTGTTGCTCGGTGCAGCAGTGTTGGACTTCTTCAAAATAATCTTCACCCCCCCGACCCAAACATCAAAACACACTGCACTGTGAGAAAGGAGGTGTCATTTTAACACATCTGTGTGTCTTCTTTGGGACTACACACACTTGTGTTAAAGACAATACATTGTAACACAACATGTGTTGTTATTAACTTATCTTGTGTTGAAAAGTAACACAGTGTGTGTGTGTGTGGTCCAAAGAAGACACACAGATGTGTTGAAATGACATCCGACTAAACACAGAAACCTTTTGTACATTTCCTGTTTTCCATCATTCAATTATTTCTTATGCAGGAACATTTTGACTAAGGACCAGTCTGGCTGGTGGAGTTGAGGATTATAATAATAATAATAATAATAATAATAATTATTATAATCATTGTATAATAGTGAAAGACATTGTGTTTCTTGTATTTTGCAGGCCTTCTGTAGCAAAGCGGAGCGACACGAAGCAGGAAGGACAAACTTTTCTAGAAAATATTCAAAAGATTTTTCTGACATCCAAAGATCTTTAATTCAGAATAAAATACTTGAAAAGGGATTTTTGAATACAGACAGCCGGCACAGCGATGGGCTTCGCTGACCTTCTGGACGAGGTGAGTCGAGTTTCACAATGTGATCTAGCAGATTATTGATTAAGAGAAAGGAGAAACGAACCAGCAGATTATTGATTAAGAGAAAGGAGAAACGAACCAGCAGATTATTGATTATCTACTGAGGAAGGAATCTGTTGGATTATTATTCACCAGTGTGAGCAGCTTCCTTTCAGTTACCTTGTAGTTCAAAATTCAGAGTTTATGCAATTAGACAAACAAGTATTAAAGGATGCGTCTGGTGTTTTTAAACACATTTCTTATTGTCAACAAATCCTATGAAAATAATTACATCAACAATCCTGTTACTTTCTGACTTGACACTGTGACACTGACTTCCTCCTTTAATCTGTAACTCTCTCTCTCTTCTGACTGACTGTCGTTTCCTCAACCTGCCGCTTGATTGGCTTCATTTGCTTCATGATGAGTGACAGTTTGAAAGAGAGGTGGGGCCCCAAAGGGAGGCGGGGCCAAAGGGAGGCGGGGCCAAAGGGAGCGGGGCCCCAAAGGGAGGCGGGGCCCCAAAGGGAGGCGGGGCCAAAGGGAGGCGGGGCCCCGGGCACAGTGACTGATCTGCCTATAGGAATGTTGTCTGTGTGTAACGGTTCTTCCTGTCCCGGTTGCCGTGGCGAGGTGGGCGGGTTCGGAAGGTTCCAGTGGCTCCATGTGACTCTGATCAGTCTTCCTGGTTTGCTGATGGCGAGTCAGAACCTGCTGAACAACTTTACTGCAGGAATCCCCGCTCACCGCTGCCACCTGCTGGTCAACTACACACACTACAACCTGTCTGACCACCAGGTACCTGTCTGTCTGTCTGTCTGTCTGTCTGTGTGTCTGCCTGACTGTCTGTGTGTCTGTCTGTCTGTCTGTCTGCCTGCCTGACTGTCTGTCTGTCTGTCTGTCTGTGTGTCTGTCTGTGTGTCTGTCTGTCTGACTGTCTGTCTGTCTGTGTGTCTGTCTGTCTGTCTCTCTGTCTGTCTGCCTGACTGTCTGTGTGTCTGTCTGTCTGCCTGTCTTCCTGTTGATGATGTGTTGTCAGTGATCTGATTGGCTGACTGCTTTGATGTGATTGGTCGGTTGCAGGTGGATGAACAGCAGCTGCTGAGAGCGTTCATCCCTCTGGACTCCAACGGGAGGCTGGACCGCTGTAGGAGGTAGGAGGGAGGGAAGGAGGGAGGGAGGGAAGGAAGGAAGGAAGGAGGGAAGGAAGGAAGGAGGGAAGGAAAGAAGGACGGCTGGAGGGAAGGAGGGAAGGAAGGAAGGAAGGAAGGAAGGAAGGAAGGAAGGAAGGAGGGAGGGAAGGAGGGAGGGAGGAAGTAAAGCAGGGGTAAAGCAGGAGGAGGCCAAAGGCAAACCAAACACACAGTACCAGATGTACTGTATGTGGTAGTAGTATAAGTGTGTAGTAATACTACCTGTCAGCAGTATAAGTGTGTAGTAGTACAGTAGCAGGAGTACTACAGTAGTACTACCAGTACCACCAGTATGTATTACAGGTATGTGCAGGCTCAGTGGCAGCTGCTGGCTAACAGTTAGATGTACTGTATGTGGTAGCAGTGTAAGTGAGTAGTACTACCTGTCAGCAGTATAAGTATGCAGTAGTACTACAGTAGTACTAACAGTACATGTCTACAGGTATGTGGAGGCTCAGTGGCAGCTGCTGGCCAACAGTTAGATGTACTGTATGTGGTAGTAGTAGTACTACAGTAGTACTGCAGTAGTACTAACAGTACATGTCTACAGGTATGTGGAGGCTCCGTGGCAGCAGTTAGATGTACTGTATGTGGTAGTAGTAGTACTACAGTAGTACTGCAGTAGTACTAACAGTACATGTCTACAGGTATGTGGAGGCTCAGTGGCAGCAGTTAGATGTACTGTATGTGGTAGTAGTAGTACTACAGTAGTACTGCAGTAGTACTAACAGTACATGTCTACAGGTATGTGGAGGCTCCGTGGCAGCAGTTAGATGTACTGTATGTGGTAGTAGTAGTACTACAGTAGTACTGCAGTAGTACTAACAGTACATGTCTACAGGTATGTGGAGGCTCAGTGGCAGCTGCTGGCCAACAGCTCGGCTAACAGCAGCTCTCTGCAGACGGAGGAGTGTTTGGACGGATGGACGTACGAACGCTCCGAGTTCCACAACACCGTCGTCTCCGAGGTCCGACACATGGATCACTTTTATACTTTATACTTTATACTTTCTACTTTCTACTTTACATTTTATACTTTACATTTTATACTTTCTACTTTCTACTTTCTACTTTACATTTTATACTTTACATTTTATACTTTCTACTTTCTACTTTCTACTTTACATTTTATACTTTACATTTTATACTTTATACTTTATACTTTATACTTTATACTTTACATTTTATACTTTATACTTTA
>NW_027282610.1:30000-35000 GCF_046629955.1 Centroberyx affinis | reverse complement strand
TTTGAAAATGTGACATCATAGAAAGCAAAAGATTTCATTGGTTGAGTGTTTCACAGACGCCACAGAAGACAAAGTGGTTCAGAAGGTTCAGCCTGGTGTGCAGCTTCCATAAAACACTGTGAAAAAGAGTGGAACACTGGTGTCAAACAAACGTTAATATCTCAAAAACTATACATCGCATCGCTTATATATTGACATTGTGAGTGAGAGCAGAAGCAGCTGAAGGGTTTGGTGTATAATATATGTATGTAGTATTAAAGTTGTGTGAACTGTCACAGTTTTAAAATGTGTGAATTTAGTAAAAAGTACAGCCTGTACAGTCTGCTAGAGTGAGTTATGACATCACACACTCTAGCCTGGCTCCATAGGATCCCATTATAAAAGTTGAAAAAAGTATAAAACTTAAACTGTGATTGCTCAAAAAGTACAAAAGGTATCAAAAAGCTGAATTAAAGTGATAAAATAATAAAAGTGGTGACCTGTTTAAAGTTTGAATTGAGTGTCTAGCTTAAAGTATGAAAGAGTAGTTAGAGTTCAAACAGGGCATGGTTTGAACATTCCATCCATTGACTCCCATTATAAAAAAAAGTGGAAAAAAGTAGAATAGTTTACATTTTAAAGTTTGAATGGAGTTTCTATCTTAAAGTATGAAGGAGTAGATAGGTGCCAGAAAAGTGTACGGATTAATAATAAAGAGCGAGAAGATTATACCTGTGATTGCTGACTCAGCAATCACACAACAAACAACATAACATAACATAACATAACATAACATAACATAACATAACATAACATAGCATAACATAACATAACATAGCATAACATAACATAGCATAGCATAGCATAACATTACATAACATAACATAACATAACATAAGATAACATAAGATAGCATAACATAACATAACATAAGATAACATAAGATAACATAAGATAACATAACATAACATAACATAACATAACATAACATAACATAGCATAACATAACATAGCATAGCATAACATAACATAACATAACATAACATAAGATAACATAACATAACATAACATAACATAGCATAGCATAACATAACATAACATAACATAACATAACATAACATAAGATAACATAACATAGCATAACATAACATAACATAACATAACATAACATAACATAACATAGCATAGCATAACATAACATAACATAACATAACATAACATAACATAACAACATAACATAGCATAACATAACATAACATAACATAACATAGCATAACATAACATAACATAACAACATAACATAGCATAACATAACATAACAACATAACATAGCATAACATAACATAACATAACATAACATAGCATAAGATAGCATAACATAACATAACATAACATAACATAACATAACATAACATAACAACATAACATAGCATAACATAACATAACAACATAACATAGCATAACATAACATAACATAACATAGCATAGCATAACATAACATAGCATAGCATAGCATAACATAACATAACATAACATAACATAACATAAGATAGCATAACATTGCATTGCATTGCATTGCATTGCATGACATGACATGACATGACATGACATTACTTGACATGATGTCATTCAGCAGACACTTTTGTCCAAAGCGACTTACAATAAGAACATTTAGTCAGCAGTATTCACACCAGCTGTGCATCACAGTCTTCATCAGCTAATACTTACAGTCACTTTGGCTCTAATTTCAGAACCTTGTGGTCATTTTTCAAAACTCTAGACACAAAACTCAAACGGTCATCACTTGTACCACAGGCTGTCCAATGTTCAAAACACTGCATTGTGCGTTCATAAAGAAACCTTGCACTTGCAGAATCATTGGTTCAAATAACTCACTTATCATGAAATACCATAGGAACATTAATTTAGATCACCCACACACAAGATACCGATAGTTTCATTGTTTAGTTGTTCGTAAAATCATTAAATATTGTAGTACAAAATATGTGATACATGTTTCATTATGGTACTACACGTAAATACATCACTGTAAAAGGACTAGTAGAGAGAATACTACAGACACTGTGGAATCAGAACCTTGATGTCATTTTTCAAAACTCTAGACACAAAACTCACAACCGATGATCAAAATGTACATTTTTCAAAACTCTAACACTTCTTCCAGTTGCTTGGATACAATCCACATAAACCTCAGATCATTTGTTCATTGAACTAAAATCACCTGTTCAAAATGACACAACTTAACATCAAAGTGTTACTGTTTCAAAATGCAATTCACACATTACATCTGAGATGACTGTCTGTTCATTTCATCACAATGATCTGAACTATCAACTGATACAGCTGCTCAGAATGAGAAGTAACTGTTGCATTACTCTTAATGCAGTTTAATGGAAACTGAGGAACAATATTCCATGTTTAGATCATGAAAGTTTCAGGAGAACGAGATCCACTGACACCAGTTACTGTGGAACATGAACCAGCTGGACTACATGATCTATGGATGTAATATTTCATCATCATTCTTTGTCAGACTGTTTCTATGGTTCATGTTCCACTTTTCCAGACCATGTTTTCAGATTTCAGAAGATTCTTCCCCAGATGTTTGGCTGATGAAAACATCCACTGTGATGTGGATGAGAACCTGAGGCCAAATCCACCAGACAGGGCTGATGGAAATATAGAAGTATAGTAATGGTGTAGTCCTGTTTGCTGAGCGGACCCCAAACCTCACTTCCATAACGTTGCAGAAAACCTTCCCCAGGTTACTGCTTACACAGATGCCTCGGTAATTGTCGGGGTCCAGTTTATCTCCACTCTTGTGTATTGGGGAAACGAGTCCTCGGCTCCAGATCTCAGGATAGCAGCCGGCCTGAAGGATGAGGTTGAACAGGTGAAGCAGGGCCTGGTGCAGCTCGGGGGGGCCGGCTGTGTTTGAGCATCTCTGTCCTGATGCTGTCAGCTCCACATGCTTTGCCAGACTTCAGTTTTCTGATGTTATCTTCTAGTTCTTTCACTGAGATTGGGTAGTCAAGTGGATTCTGATTGTTTTTGATCGTTGATTCAAGTATTCTCAACTTTTCTCTGATTTGTTTTTGTTCATGATTTAGACTGTCGGGCGAAATTTGCTCATAGAGTTTTTCAAAATGTTTTTTCAAAATGCTACAGTTTTGTAAGGCTACATTATCTGATTTGTTGTTGCTTAAGCTGTTCCATCTCTCCCAGAATTGATTTTGATCAATGGATTCCTCAATTTCTCTTAGTTTCAGATTGTAATGCTCTCCCTTCTTCTGTCTTAGGATCTGTTTGTATTCTCTTAGTGTTTCAACATAGTTTTGGTGCAGGTCTATGTTTTGTGGCTGACGGTGTTTTAGGTTGGACAGGTGTCTTAGTTTTTTCCTGACACTTCTGCAATCCTTGTCATACCACACCTCCTTTTTTGGTTTCTGTCTACATGTAGGGCTGTTTTTAATGAGACCTGCTTTATTGGCAGATTTGTGATAAATATTATTGATTTTGGTTACAGCCATGTTTATGTCAAACTGATTCGTTTTAAACTCTACTGAGAGGAAAGTGTTAATAAGCTGTATGATATCTGGAGAGCTGATTATACATATACAGACCTAGTGAGCGACAGAGATGCACTAACTCTTTTCCAGTTTTGTTTACAACATGGTCTGGGTTATTTCTGTGGGTAGTGGTGGGGGTGATGTAAGGAGAGGACTGTCCAAATATATGGCTATCACCAGCAGGATGCACTGTGTCAGTTTCACATCCTGTTCTGGCATTCAAATCTCCCAGCAATAAGACATTATCCTGGCCCTGGTAATGGCTGATTTCTTTGTGGAGATTTTCAAAGAAGTTTTCATCATAGTATGGTGACTCTGACGGGGGAGTGTAAGCTGCACATATGTATAATTCTCTGTCACATTTGATAGTGCTTTTATTCAATTTAAGCCAGATGTGTGTTGTAGCTTTTTTGATTACTTGTAATCTGGTTGACAAGTCCTCCTTGTACCATATGATAACTCCACCTGAGTCTCTACCATGGTGTATGTTTTTATGTTTGAGGGATGGCAGTAAGATTTCTTTGTAGTTTTGGGGGCAGTGGGTATCTGTGTCATTTCGACACCATGTCTCTAACAGTATTATGATATCTTGACCTGAGATGCATGAGATGAATTCTGGATCTGTACTCTTTGGTCCGAAAGTAGAAGAGTACAGACCCTGAATGTTCCAAGAGCTTATAGAGAAAGATTTCATTAATTATTAATTACATACATAGATTGTGTATAATGACAAGTAAAACATTTGGGCCAAATTTATATTTGATTCAATGACATTTCAATGTGGTAAAAATAGAATACTATTACAGTTTATTTTTTCTTTTCTTAACTAAGAATTCTGTAAATAAGTTGGAGCAATTGTTTCACCTCTCCAATGTCAGTGTGATTTTCTACTACCTGTGCATAGGTACGTTGTCTCTGAAGGGGTGACATGGCCTGAACTGTGTCAGGCTGGGCTTCTGTGTATAGTGAAGTTCCAGGTATAGGCTCTCGAGGCCTGGCACCAATGCCTGGCTGAGGTAGAGTGGGCTGGGCTCTCCTGAATGGGGCTCTGCCAAGCTGTGCTCTGCCAGGTGGGGCTCTAGTAGGTCAGGCTCTGCCTGGTGGGGCTCTAGTAGGTCAGGCTCTGCCTGGTGGGGCTCTAGTAGGTCAGGCTCTGCCTGGTGGGGCTCTAGTAGGTCAGGCTCTGCCAGGTGGGGCTCTAGTAGGTCAGGCTCTGCCAGGTGGGGCTCTAGTAGGTCAGGCTCTGCCTGGTGGGGCTCTAGTAGGTTGGCTCTGCCAGGTGGGGCTCTAGTAGGTCGGGCTCTGCCAGGTGGGGCTCTAGTAGGTCAGGCTCTGCTTGGTGGGGCTCTAATAGGTCGGGCTCTGCCAGGTGGGGCTCTAGTAGGTCAGGCTCTGCCTGGTGGGGCTCTAATAGGTCGGGCTCTGCTTGGT